>NC_066870.1:15720861-15848361 GCF_022985175.1 Labeo rohita | reverse complement strand
CACGTGACCCATGAAATGATTGGCCTCCTGAGGGACGCCTTGAGGAAAGTGGTTCATTCTGGGAGGTGTTTGGGTCTGGTTGTGGCCCTGCATGGCATAGTCACCGCGGCCGATAAAAGGGCCCATTTGGTGGGCGTGTCCTTGTGGTCCGGCAGGGCCGTGCTGATGAGACGAGGCTTGTGGAGGTTGCTGCTGGAAAGGGGGTCTAGCTTGATCGGGCACCTGCATCGCTTGAGCTTGAGCGCCCCATGCGTTTCCGCCATCTGGGAATGACTGGCTTCGTCCATCTCCTTGTGTTCCCGGGTAGACGTGATGCCCGGCAGACGTTCCCGCACCTGGCGGAGGACCGTGATAACGGGAATGAGGGGAGGACATGCCGTTCACTGGTCCGTTCCCTATCATCCGGCCCCCCTGCTGGTCCATCGGAAGCATCTTGGGCTGCTCATACTGATTGAAGTGGTCAAAATGGTGGCCAAGCTTGGCCTGTCCAGGTACAGCAGGTGAGGAGAGGTGAAGAGAAGAGGGGAGCTGCCCGTAGCCTTGGTGCTCATGGGGCATCTGTTGACTCATGGGATTTGCCTGACCTTGGGGGTAGCCACAGTCCCCCAGGCCCTCCAACTCATCAGAGAACAGATTCCCGTCGTCTCCGAAGAGGCTCATCATGCCCGGGTCAGCCATGGCTGCTGTGCTCCTGCTGTGCAGCCGAGCTTCAGAAGCAGGACAGGGAATGTGTGCTCACACAGAGGTGGATGTCCTCAAAGCCGCTAATCCGCTAACTAATCTGCAGCATGTCACTCCATATTTCCTTAATTCTCTCAGAGAACGCAGCGTCAGGCAAAGTCAGGTTACAGGACCTGGAGAGGAAGAGAGAGAGAGAGAGGAGTATTAACACAAATAGCTCTAGGTGAGTGCAAGCCACTTCCATTTTGCTCACTTTAACCATTTCTTATTAAATTTTCAGCCAGTGAGTCACAGCTGTTGAGAGATACAAGAGCAGTAGCAGGGTGGTGAAACTGAGTTTTTTTTTTTTCTCTTTTGCAGTTAAATCAGTTGTAACTGACTCTTTGCCAACCTTTGATCCCAGCCCCCACCCTCTGTTCCTTCTGCTTCCAAACAAAAGGGCCAACACACACAGGCACCAAGCCTAAATTCATTCATTCTTTACAATTCGTTGATGGTGGAGAAAGAACAAAGGAGTTTAGAGTGAGGCAGCAGCAGAAGCAGTGGTAGTTAAACAACAGCAGCTGCCAGACCAGGCAGGCAGATGTAGGAACACAAGCAGGCGGCCCACCTGCTGAAGCCATGTCTTAAAACCAGCCGCTCTGCATTTGTGCATTTCTAAAGCACAAGAATGAGTAAGGTGTAAATTCATATACGCTTTGCATACCTAACCAACTCGTCCCAAGTGCGAGGTAATCAGATGAGCAGGGGGAATTATGCGGATGTGAGATAAACCAGGCAAGGGTGGGGGAAAATGCAGCCTGCTAAAATGTCCTACTCAACCACAACTACCTCCATGTGTGTATATGAGCTAGTGAGTGAATATGCACATGTAGGGGGTGTTATGCATATATGAGAGGGGGGGTGGGTGAGGAATGCGTCGCCTCAACTTCAACTACCCCACAAGAAAATTTTTCCACCGCAAGCTCCTCCCATTCGGGTCCTCCTTCACCCAACCCCCAATTTTCCTCTTTCTCTAAACCTCTCCACATGGTTGCTAAAACTATCCTGGTGAAAATCTATACTGACCAGCCTAATCTAAGGATCAAAGAGCCACACTGAAAAACAGGCGTCAGCATGTTGCGTTTTAGGCATCCTTTAAAAAAAAAAAAAAAAAAAAAAAAAACACAACAACTTGCCACAAAAGTTCTGAGGACATGAAACTTCATAGTTCACTGCACTATGGCAACAAATGACAGACAAAAAAAAAAAAAAAAAAAAAAAAAAAACCCTTTCCGGCCATAAACTAGGGTGACAAAAGAGCGAGTAAAACTAGATAACTTTATAATGAGCTAGTGGTCGTGCAGCATGGCAGGAGGTGTCAAGACTTCCTGTAAAGCAATATCGTAGTATACAGTCACAGCTACAAACCACACAAAGCAAATAATTATTACAGACTTACACAACTTCAAAACCAGTAGACCTGCACAAGTATTCATTCCCCTGCTAGGACCCTATAAAATCAGTTTTATTTTTTTCCCCAAATTCCTTTTTTTTTTTTTTTTTTTTCTCCCAAATTCTGGATTCCATTTTTTCCTTTTTAAAATTTTTATAGACTGTTTAAATGGTTAAGTTAAATTGTGTTGATTAAAAAGCACGTCTAATTAACTGAAATCACAAAACTTTTTTTTACAGCAATTTATTAAAAGTTTAGCAAAAATGGCATTAAGGTGTTATGAAATACATTTTTTTTTCTCTCAAATATATTTTTATATATGTTTTTTGGTTTTCCATTAATTTTCTTAATTCCCATTTTCATTCAATTTTAATAAAAAGCATCTCTAAATAATTAATTAAATTTTTTTTTAATAGAAATTAAATAAATGTAATAAAAATAAAATTCCGGTCATTTTTTTTCTGTTAAATATTCCTTAAAAATAATGTTTTGATAACTAATAATAGTAGTACTTTTTACATAAAGTAATATATTCCTGTCACAGTTTCTTAAAGTTAACCCAAACTTTTATTTTGACTGGTCGCTATGAAGACCTTCAAAGTGACTCTTAGAGAAGTTCTAGATATTGTGCTTACGTACTCATATATTGAGGCGGCAGAGACTAAAAACACTGCAAGCATCACATGCGTTTCACTATACGCGTAGTAAACGAAATCGTACGTTTGCGCCGAACATGCAGAAAATGCAAAATTCATTTATACATATTTTGTAGCTTAATATTTACAAACACTAGTCCATATCGCGTTTTGACTGAAGTGTACTGACTTACATTTGATTCACTCATCCAAAATGTCAAATTCCGTGACACTCCACGTTACAGTAAATTTCATTTTTACGACTCAATTTCACGACTCTGTCCGAGTTTTCCACCTTTTGGAAACCATAGTGCCCTACACTGATAAGAAAAAGACCATCAGTTAAAAAAAAAAAAAATAAAATAAAAAAAGCCTGCTTGAAAAATAGCAACTCATCCCCCTTTGAGTTAGATTTACTGAACCATTCTTAACTTTGTCCTGAAGCCCTAAAGGTGGTGACACAGGCTGACCATTACAACCACAGCTAATCTTAATAGGTGGAGTGATCGGAAGGAGGAGAGCTGTCTGCCTGTGGGTGACAGCACCACAGCTTTAATCTCCTCACAGCTCTAGTTAAGAGCAGGAAGAGGAGTCTCAACACCACAGCCATAAATCAGTCCCTATTCACCAGAGTACTACGCTACTCTTGCTGCACCGGCGGGGGAGGGTGGGAGATCCTACAGAGACATGCCAAAAGCCGCAAATTTGAATCCCTATGATCAGATTTGCCGTCTAAGCCGGCAGGCTGACCGTTCACCCAATTCTCTTTGGAGAGTGACAGATGTGGCGGAGTGCCAGAGCGGCTCCTTCTGGAGCACCACACCCCTCAGGAAGAACACAAGCCATAGAGCAAGAGCACTATGACGTAAACACTTACTCACAGCGTAACCGCAACGAGTGGGTGGCCAGGCTTGCCCCTGACCAGAGGGCAGAACGAGAAGTGAAGATGCAGCCAATTACAACCACGAATATACATAACGTCACTAAAATAACCTTGGCAGCTTAAAACAAACATATTTAAGCCGCGTACGTTATTTGCATCCTCTAGGTTCACTAGAAAATATCCTGTTTTTGACAGAACAAGACATAAGATCACCATCTATGAAATGGAAAAAGAACATTTTGATCCCCTTAGAGGAAGCAGAGGCACTTTTGATTTGTTTGCACCAATCATTTCTGTAAAGAAAGCAAATGTGGCTTTTAAAAACACGTACTGCCACATTAAGACTGTGAAAAATGAGGAATAACACCATCGTAGAGTCATAATCTGTTTTAAAATCGTTCGTCGTAACTCAATGTCAAGAGGAAAAGACAATGCACTGGGTGAGTAACAAATACTCTGTCAACATTACAACATCCGCCTGTGATTACAGTGATTCATAGCCTAAGTTATATAGGGTAAAAAGCCCAGAGCATGTGAAAAACTGTGGTTTACTGTGCGACCACTGTGCTGCATAATAAATCTGAATAAAGGTCCAGTCAGGGGCAAGTTACTGCCACAATTCCCAACCCCTCATTGAGAATAACTCATGCTGGCAAAGCAAAACTGGAGTATTCTCAAGAGCCACCCGTGCTGATCACGTGATCTGGTGGTCAGTTTAGACTTCTCAGTCCATTTCTATGACAAAAAGCACATTTACACTAGCAAAGCACAGCAGCTTTTTGCTTAAGCTTGTGCTCATCTTCTCTTTTTGTCTCATGTATAATCATTTTAATGGTATTTACACCTGTCTCACATACAACGAAGCGTGTGCAATGAATAATTAACTGAAGTCTTATGTGCATGCATACTAGAAAAAGTCCATGCGGACTCAAGCATTTACTTTTTAAAGACACAAAATACTGCCTTACTTAAACTTTTAAAGTGCATGTAAAAATGTAATCACAGAGACCATAACAACATAAGACATAGACTGCTATCTGCAAATGGAAGGGATTCATGCAACTTTCTCACCAAATATCTTTCTCAAAATCAAGTTTCATAACATTTAAGTTACACAATATGTGCGAAAGCCAATCAGTCACACTATTAACTGATTATTTGACGTCACATTTGCTACACAAGTTGCTCACTGAGGTTGTCGAAGTTTCTCGTACAAAATATAGAGGAGCGTGTGGTATTCATGGGATAAACAAAACCACATGAATGTTTGATAAAATCTTATACTGTGAATACATATTTGATGAATATTATAGGTCACACTGACGTCCTTTTCCATGTTGCATTGAGACTGGAGTCTTCCAGAATCATACATTGGAGATCTGGTAAACTGAAAGAAACAAAAAAAGGTAGTTTGCTTCCGTGTAACGGGTGACACAAAACAAAGATAATGCAAACTATTTAAGCTCACGTTCACAAAGGTGAACAAGTTCACACTATCTTTCATTCATCGTTCAACAACCTTTTTTGACAAGAGCGATAAACATAAAAGCAGTCTGAGCCGGTTTTCAGCCATCTGTGTCAGAGCACCAACCCGCATTGTTTTTTTTCCTGAAACCAAACCAACCAACATGGCCTTGCCAAAAGAGCAATGCACAGTGATACTAGCAGAGGAGAAAAAAAAAGACTAAAGGAAGAGAAAAAAAAAAAAAAAAAAAAAAAAAAGTGTGGGGGAGGAAAGGCCCACCAAGTGCGTGTGATTGCAGTCATTAACACCGACAGTCTCTTTAATGCACTCGGCAAGCAAGTCACTGATTAACCAATCCTACCTCCCCAATTTTCCCATTTCACAGGGAGCTTTAAAACCCTGTTAAGAGAGGGCAGGTCTATGGCCACCTGTGGTTTGTCTCTTGGGTTTAAGCTTAACATACACGAGGTGTGCATCATAGCAAAAAGGAGGGGCAGCACTCAAAACAAGCTCCTTGCACAAATGCTCTCCAGCAGCATTCCTTTTATTTCATTCCCCTCTTCAACAACCCCCACTAGAAGCTCTAACTGCAGCTGGGCATAATTTATATGTGCTACTCCACATTATATGCATGGGCGGGGGTTTGAAGGGGGTGTATCTGTGGCAAGTAACCGAGCACAAAGACAGTGTGAGGGTGACACAGGATGCGACGGGTGGGTAGCTGGAGAGCGAGTGGGGGTTAGGGCCGTAGAGCTGTTCCATTCGTGTAGACTAACGCTGCTGTAACTAAACGGATGAGTTTTTTTCTTTCTTGCTTTTTTTAATGAAAGCTCACCCATACAGGATAAAAACTGTTGCTTGGAGAGAGCTGTGCATTCTCTGTGTGTGCCGTGTGATGTAACAACACTCATTTCACCCCAAATTTGAAGAGGTTACTGTTAGAAGTACTGGTTAGATGGCAACATTTTAGTGGCACTACAAAAAAAAAAAAAAAAAAAACAAGAGCTTGCGTGTGCTGAAAGTCACAGACACTCAGAGAAGGCGGATTTGGGGGAAAAAAAAAAACAAAAAAAAAAAAAAAAAAAAAAAAAAAAAAAAAAAAAAAAAAAGAGGAAGAGAGAACTTTGACCTTCACTTCCAGACCTGCTGTCACCCAGTCTGCCTCCGGCACTTGTCTGTGTACCAGCTGAGGACCTGCAGAAGGGTCAGCTGGGGCAAGAAGCCATGAAACTTCACTGTTGCTCTAGCAGAAGACAGTTAAAGCCTTTAAAGCACAACCATGACACCAGCATAAGTACGGACGAAGCTTTACTAGATCTATTTCCTGAAGGTGATATGTTGAATACTTCTATTCAATACAAATGCATTAAATTATAAAAATGACAGTAAAGACATTAACAGTTTGCTAATTAAAATAAATGCTTAAATGTTCTTTTAAACTTTCTTTACAAAGAACCCTGAAAATAATATACTATACAATCAAAATTAAGTAGCAAAACTGTTTTTAGGATCACCAAGCCAGCATTTATTTGATCCAAAACCAAAACACAGCAAAAAGTAATATTATAAAATATTTTTATCATTTAAAATAACTGCTTTATATTTGAATTTATTTTTTAAAATGTAATATATTCCTGTGATCTAAGCTAAATTTTCAGGATCATTACTTTAGCCTTCAGAAATCATATGCTGATTTGTATGACTGATTCATTTTAAAGCTTGGAAGTACATATTGTTATATATAATGTATAATGTTTTTAAGAAATTAAATAATTAAATAATTTCTTAAATAAATGAAGGATCAAGTGACTGGAGTAATGATGCTAAAAATTCAGCTTTAAATAAAAAACTATTTACATTTTTTACTGTATCTGCTGTACTTTGGATCAAATAAATGCAGGTTTGGAGAGCAAAAGAGACTTAAAATTAAAGACATTAAAAATCTTAATGTCCAAAAACTTCTGACTGGCAGTGTGTGTGTATGTATATACACACACACACACACACAAAAAAACAAAATACAGTTTTACTGTATTTTAATCAAATCTTACTAACCCCTAACTTTTGATTGGTGGTCTATGTATACTCGAAAAAGCACTCATTTGAGATTGGGGTCACAGATTGAAATCTAATAATGCAATAGCCTTCTAAATTATGAAAAAATTGAAATCTTGATCTCATTAAAAGTTGTCATGTCAGCATTAGCGTGTGAAACTAATTTTGACATTCCCTCAGGGCTGATGATTTAAGGTTGTATATCCTGAGGCTCTCCTGACTGCCTGTAGCCACATGGGACACAGAAGTGACCTAAAGGGAATTACTCCATTAAATCTGCTACCAAAAAGCCTGAGTATTCAGAGAATGTGGTTTCATAACAGCAAGTCGTTCTATGAGCGGAAAAAAGGTTGCTTTGTTTGGCAAAAACAAAAATGGGGAAATGGCACAAAAACGTGCATGAATTGCACGCACAACAATATTAACAGCGGATGTGATTATGAAAGTGTCTATAGATATTTTGAAAGGCCTGATAAAACACTGTCAGAGAAAAGGGTAGATGCATGATTATTTTTTCCTATTATGTTCAAACACTTTTTTTTGCTGTTTCTACAAGTTTATAGAAACTTACATAAAAAAATAATAATAAGGTAATCACTTTAAATGTCTCTAAATTTAGAAAACTCTTAAATCCATTCAAACTCACTGAGAAACAGCTTCGGCTATTAAAGCCCAGCAGCTCTCATTTGAATATTAGAAGACTCATCCATTCCAAGCTATTCATCTGAAACTGTTCCTCCATCTTCTGTGTGGCAGGGAAGAGGGGGATGGTCAGCGAGAAGGAGAAAAAAGCCTGCTTGTTTTGCAGCACAACAGGCCACTGCAGCCCTCCTGCTAACCCACGGCTAGAGAGGAGGGGTTGGAGGGAAAGGGCCTGCACACACAGCGGTGCTGTTCCTGGCGTAGATTGAAAGCATGTTGTCAGATAACTGAAATACCAGCCTTGAAAGTGCCGTCCAATACCAGTGTTTGTGTGCACATGTGTCAATGCAGGGGGTGCCTGACCCACATCTACCTCGGTCCTCCAGATTTGTCACAGCCAGTCATTGGCTAGTTAGTACCAGGACGATTTGCATGAATTTAAAATGCTTAGAAATTGAAACGATTAATCATATCCATACTACGTAAAACTATGAGATCGATTTCAATGTTCAATGCATCATTAACACCCACAGAAGACTTTTTTTCAAGTTTCAATCAGGCACATATTAAAAATATGAACCCACAGATATTTCAACTGGTTTAAAATAGAGTTAAGGTGCCTGAAGGCCAAAGCAAAGAATTCCACTACCAAAACAACATTATTTATCATTCATATAGATAAATGCATCTTGCATATTAAATGATTTTAAAGTACATTCAGCAAAAAAAAAAATCCCATCATGTCAAAACTACAAGATTTTATATCTAATTAAAGCATAAAAAAAGAATAAAAACGTTAAATTTGGCTAACACATCAATAAAACAAAATAAAACCATCCCCTTACGGTTTATTTAAAGTGCTTAAAATTAGTTTGAGAACGAATTTGCTATCGAAAATCCCGTTAGTTCAATAAAAAGTTAAGTGCACCAAATCGATAAGAATTTCTCTGAACACGAACCTAAATTCTGAAGCGTATGTAACTCACACAAACGATGTTTTCTCTGAAATCAGTCCAGTATTTTGATAAGGGCGAAGTTATGCGTTGTAAGCGACTTTGCACTAGATACGAAACGTGTACTGGAACAACATGTTGGATTCAAACTTTTCTCTGAGGACAAAAGAGGAACCGGCACTTGACTTTTCGATTTGATGCAACTAGTGAACAAGCCCCGGCAACCACAAGAAAAGGCAAGCGAGATGAAAAGCCTAAATCGACTACAAAGCAGTCTCACATCTGCTCCGCCATACCGGCTTCATATCTGCTCACTGAGTGGACCGACACACATTAAAAGCTGCCATCTTAGGTTAAAGACTTGAGAGAGGCAGCGAGACAACGACGATACCATCTTCAAACGATTCTTTGTTAGATTGTTAGTTGAAAACAGCGTTTTAGAAAACTTTTTAAACACTAAATATATATTTTTTAAAAGTTACAAATACGGACGCGTGTTAAAAGCGCGTTAAAAAACACTATAGGATAAATAAACTAGCTTTTTTTTCATATTCATACATTCAGAACGCTAAACGAAGCAGGTGCTTTTCAAGTTTCGTGTGAGGGTTCAATAGAAAGACTAAATATTAAAACCCGTTCGACTTCACGCACAACTCGAGATAAACAAAACCAAAAACTTTTGAAAACACGGAAACTCGTTCAATAATAAACCAGGTGCGTTTTTTCAGTTCCCCTCACATAAGTGTCGTCCGACCCTCCGCACTCCCCTTTAAAACCCGTCTACCTGTTGAGGGGCAAAGGGGACAAAAGAAATGCGAGATGAGTGTCCAGCTAGCTAGTTAGCTTGTTGTGAGACAATGAAGTCGACGCTGTCCGTCTCCCATAGCAGATCGGCCACTTCCAACCAGCTAATTACCTCTGCGCACGCCTGCCTCTCCAACGCACTTCTTCTCACAGACCAAACGATACAATTTAAAACACTTCCCCAAGCCAAAAAACAAGGCACTTCTATGAATTGTTGGTAGTAAGATACAACAGAGCTTTAACTCACATAAACGAATAAAGAAAGAAAACGAGGGAATGTCCATCTGGCCTCAAGCAACCTTCCCCGGTATCTATATTGTCCTTCGGACGAGCGCACTTTCCGACTCGCTTTTCTGTTTCCACGTACAATTTCGAGGCTCATCCAATGTTACAAGCGAAAAACACAAGCACAACAAGTTTGGTTTTATCCTTAGGTGCAGTTCGGTGCGCCCGAAAACTATTTTTGAGGTAATTGTTGATACGAGGGGTCGGGGATCTCCCTCATTCAGCTCGGCCAATGACTCACCTCTACGTTCAAACCACCTCGTGTCTCAACAATTAGCTTGCTAACGAACGCTCACTTTATGTAATTTTGAAAAAATGAGTTTTGCCCATTTGTGAAGGGTGTGAAGCATATAAGCGTTGTTTTAGGTCTCAAAACGAATTATTAGCTTGTACGCAATTTATCTAACATATTTCTCGCTTCCACTCCTATAGGGATCCGTGCGGCTCTATACAATGCAGTGCGCGTAAGCTAAACCAGCTAATGTTAGCATGTGCTCGAGGTACTTTGAGATTCTTCGATAAGTTAAAATGCAAAGAAATGAAAAAACTAGCGTGCGGTTTCTGTTTTCCCTGTGATGATTTGAATTAAAACAACTTTTCGCTGTTTTAAAACACTGTTTACGCCGCGGGTGCCACCATGGTAGAAAACAAGTTAAATGTACGCTCAAAAACACTTTTCTCACAATGAAAGTACGGGTATATTTGTACAACAATGTTTGAAACGTTTGAAACTATCTAGTAAGTTTGTGTACGACTGATAAAGTTGATAAATTCGTATGGTATCATTAGAAAGAAAGGCGATTCCTTACCCTCCTCAACGCGGGTCAGTTTAGGGTTTTCACCAATTAACTCCTCTTCGTATATCCCGAAAATCCGTTTAAATACGCGAATAACTGTCGAAATTCAAACTCTTTCGGTCAAGTCGGCGTCTCAGCGTCCCGTCCTCGCCGACTCTGCTTCTCTCCTTTGTGGTAATTTCACTCAATTCGAGTTTAATCCGATCGATCCAGGCAGTCGCGTTCTCGTGTCCTCTCCTCTAGACACTCGCGCTCACCTTCCACAGGCAGGGGGCGCGTGCATGACTTGCTGGATAAACATGCGTGCGCGTGAGTGACCTCGCCGGGCTGTGACGCAAGTGCCTTTTTTCTTTTACTTTCCAGGTCTTAATAAACATTTTCTGCGAAGCCTATCGTTTCGATACAGCAGTTTCCCGTGGTTACGTTTTTATATTTCATACTACGATTCGAGTTGTTGAAACTTTATAACGTTTGTTATGATTTATCTAACAGTCCTTTTATTTAAAGAGCATTATGCGTGATTATAAACCCGTGATGTGTGATTTAGTGTTTTATCTTTAAGTTCTAAAACATGTTTGTGTGCTAACTGCGAAACTCGTGTGGAGATCATAATGTAGTTGTTTCATATGTAAACAAATGTGTGCACGAAGTATTTAAAATGTTTTTACTGGCATTTTATTAATCATTTTGTCTTTAACAATCAGTTAAAGGAAGTAAACACGACAGTTAAACATGCTGTGGTTGTTTTTCAGTTCACAACTTCAGTTATATATGCAACCAAGCTATACATCTACAAGAGGAATTTACCTGTATTGTTAACTAGCCAATCCCTGTTGGCGGCGGTACCCCGGATGTTCAGGCCTGCTCTTGATCTTTACGTCAGATCTATATGCACGTAAACACGTTTGGGTTGTTGCATTCCTCTGGCGCCATCACTCACACAATATGTGTTGTTGTTATAAATGGCGGTTATACGCTGTGCTATCAGATGATTTTACTTTAGCTAACTTTAATAGTGAGAAAACTGCAAATACATACATTTTGTTTAGAAAAACAAGACATTTTTATGTCGCATGCTAACAAAGCTAGCCCCGTCGCACAAAGAAGCTCCACAAAAGCGAATTGAGTTTAGAAGGTTTTATTATATTTTTTTCGTGATAGCATTTAATTTGAGAACACAGCAAATAAAGTCGAGGGTCACAAAGTTACTCCAGGTTTGGCTTTATCACACCCCTTTCACAACAGACAAGATGTTCACCGTATATCTATTAACAACATAGTGCCAAGAGAAAGCAAGTCTTTACACAATCACTCAGACACCTAAATTAATGTGGATCTGCACTGACTTTACACAGCGGACTGCATTGGAGAAAATTAACTTTGAAGAGAGGAAAACAAAAAAAAAAATAGATATATTTATATGCATACAAATGCATGCATATGTGACGACTCTTATGGATATATAGGTATAGGCATGTATGCGTGAGTGTCTGTCTAATGGATAAGTGAGAGTCTAGCGTTATCGTATGCAATATACAATTGCACGTAATTACTGAAATGATCCTGTGTAACATGAATATGTTATATATTTTTTCTGAAGTCCCAAAATCTTTTAAGGCAAACAGCAGATCTAGTTCTGGAGATGTGATCCATATCTGGAGCCATGATTTTTTTTTAGAACACAGGTAAACACAAATTTGGCATTAAAAGAGGAATATAGAGCCAGAGTTTCTATACAGTGGACACGGATACGAGGAGTCAAGGCAGATGGCAGGACCAAACTAAAAAGAAGGAAGTAAAAGATTACCTTAAAATGGTGTCAAAGCAGTTTTGGAAATATCGCAATACTGTTGCAGTTTCAAGCTCTATTCATACAGTATAGAATTTAAGCAAATTCAGTACAGAATTCTAGCTCGGTCAACGTACACCAAAGCAAGAAATGATAACTATATATACAGAATGTGAATGATAAATACAGATTTAAAACAGTCCTGCTTTTTTCTTCTTCACTTTGATAACAGCTGTTCCTTTTTTTAGACCAGCGCTACGTTCCTTTTATTTTGACTTCAGGGTTCACCACAGTTTTCATTGAATTCACCCACATAAACTGATTAAAATACTATAGATGACTTTGTAGTGTTTAATACAGTTCAGCTTGAAGTCAAATGGGCAAAAAAAAAAAAAAAAAAAAAAAAAAACAAACCAACCAAAAAAAAAACAAAAAAAAAAAACAACTTGCTGAGAAACAAACATGAATATATTTACCATAATAACTCCAAAGCTCCTGTCTTTTGCTTTACTAGTAACCATATAATGTCTGCTGTAGCCCAAACAGGCTTCAGGAGTTGGTCAGGAGGTTTGAAGAGGACCTGGACTTTATAAATATTTCTTTTTTGTATCGTTTTGGACAGCCATCTAACATATGATTTGAATCCGGGGCCTGGGCTGTGGGAGGTTAAGAAAATGTTAGTGAGCCCGACCAGTCCAGTAGAAACGTAAGGGGCGGAGGGGAACATGGAGGAGACTGGAGGGTAAACGGTAGTGCTCAGCAACAGCCCCCTCCGGCTTGCTGTCCTCCCTGACTGCCGCCCATCGTGGAGTTGGTGGCGGCATGCTGGGGTCCAATCTTGATGCCGTTAGCCTGCAAACGCAAATAAAACACAGGTATTTCAGATGACAAGACCTTACAAAAGTTAAAAACTCACGATGGTGATTTCGTACTGTCACGTAACGCTGCGTTATGCAGAAAATACCAGCCCCTGTAGGCCTGAATTAGTGGGCCGCTTTTGTCAGCACTGAGGCGGGAGAACCTCTGGAGTGTTATTCCAGCAGCAACACAGAGACGCAGGGAAACCTGCCAGAAATTTAAAAACACACACACCCAAGCTGGTGGCACTTTCATTCATCACACAAAGGTATCCTCCGTGCCAACTTTTCCCTTAAGCGGGCTCACGTTCAAAACCGACACGCCGTAGCGAGGCTGCGCTTTTGTAGCGTTCTCAGGAAACTACATTGCGCCAAATCTGATTTATAGTGATCTGGGGTGAGCTCACATGTGAGGTTCCTGGCCAGGATCTCTATCAGCTGATGCGGTTTGGACTCTGTGCCTTTACTTTTTTTTTTTTTTTTTTTTTTTAACTTTTCCTGCTACTCCAGTAAAATAGCTGCAGCGGGCTCACCTCCATCAAACCGGCTGTAACTTACAAGATGTGAGGAATTTATGTTTTGGCTACCAGCCAATAGAGAGAAACTGAAGGGCCTGAGGGCTTGTGTGGAGCTTTCCCTGGAGTACATCTGCGTTCCAGGTAAGTCATTGTCTTGCTTCTTTCTTTCACTTCAGTCATACTTTATATCACTGTACAATTATTCATTACCATTACATTTCTGAACATTTTATCAGCTGTTACAATGCCTGCAATCACATGCAAACAAGTGTAATATTAACTGCTATGCTCCATGGGCTATTACATCTGAATTTGCATAGATTTGAGGACAACAATGTGGCTACTGTGGGAAAACATCACCATAGTGCAAAGGGTATCAACCAACCAATGAGAGACTCTAGTATGATTTTATTCTTATTAAACTTTTTTTTTGAAGTGTCTGTCATATTAGCAGTTAAAGTTAAAGGATTAGTTCATCTACCGAATAAAAATTGTGATAAATTACTCGCCAAGATGTTCATGTCTTTCTTTCTTCAGTCAAAATGAAATTACAACATTCTAGGATTTTTCTCCCTATAAGTGGACTTTAACGGGGAGCAAGGGGTTGAAGGTCCAAATAGCAGTTTCAATGCAGCCATAAAGGGTTCTACACAATCCCAAATGAGGAATAAGGGTCTTATGTAGCAAAACGATCATCTTTTTCTTAAAAAAGTAAAGAAATTTATACGTTTAACCACCAATACTCATCTTGCACTAGCTCTGCAATGCATGTCTGAGACTTCACGCATTACGTAATCATATTGGAAGTCACACGTGGTTAGTTTTTTGTCTGTGTACTCCAGTTCAAAAAGGTAGAGTGGACTGAAAACCTCCATCACATTTTTTCCTCCAACATCAAAATAGTTTTACCTTTATCAAAACTGTTTTACCTTTTAGTGTAAAGGGGGGTTTGACTTTTATTTTGCATGTCACTTTTAAGTCAAGCTAGTGCAATACCAGCGTTTGTGGTTAAAAAAAAATCTTTAAATTTTTATCGTTTGGGTTCGTGTAGAGCCCTCTGAAACTGAAGTCCACTAAATGGAAAAAAAACTCTGGAACATTTTCCTTAAAAAAACAATATCTTTTCAACTGAAGAAAGACAAATTTTACCCCCACTAAATTCTTGGAATATAAATTATCAGGAGCCACAGTATTCACTTTTTGTTGGTAAATAAAAAAAAAATCCTATTATCATTGTCTAGCAAATAGCAAGTGGTTAACAAAGAAAAAAAAAATGAATTCAACTTCCTGCATAAGGTTTGTAAATCTATCTAAAAGCTGAACAAACTGTGCAAAGTTTCCGAATCTAACCACCAGACCATACATACTGGATTTCAGTGCAATGCTACAGGAAGTCCTCTAGACCCAATTATTTTTAACTTGCAAAAGCAAACAAAGAATGTGCTTCCTTGTCATATGGGTTACCTCGTTGTTTATATCAAAGACTCCCTCCTGGATCTTTTCATAAATTTCCTTGGCCGTGTTGATAAATGCCTGAAACACACACAAAAAAAGCATATTTTATCCTTATGATTAAAAAGCCATCCTTCAAATGCATACACTGATAAACTCTAAATGAGACCTATGCAAAACAACCAGTACTGGACACCAAACAATACCGCATACTGGAATCAATATAATTCATGAATAAATTAGATCAGCTTGACATATTCGAAGAGTCACAGTTTTTACAGTTGATGGCTGGTGCCCCCATCTGGCTGAAAGTGATGGTGTATATTATTTTCGGAATGGAGCACTCATTGGTCACCCAGTGAAAATAAACATGGCCGTGTGCACGGCTCACCTTTAAAGCGTTAAGGCCTGCCACCGGCACTTTGTAGCCTAATTAACAGCGTTGCTTTGCTTTTTGCTGCAACTGCCTCTCAGCTCTCCAAAGCAATCAGTCCTCTGCGGCTCAATTACCACCGAGAGAGAAAGAGATGGCTGAGCGAGTGCCGCAGATGTGTGCGTTCATATCCGTGCATGTGTGTGTGGCAGGGAATCTATGAATATGCATGAACCTTAAATAGGAGATTGAAACGTCATAAAGGGGTGGGGGAAGGGTCAGGAGAATTCACACGACACTAATGAGACAAATTAATCATTGAGGCGTCTTATAGTGGGAGGATGGGGGAGGGACTTCCACAATTTAACACCCCCGTTCTTTTAAAGCCAGCTCTAAGCCCTGCTTTAGCTTCTTGGCTTCCACAGCAGAGATCCCAATGTTTTTCTCCCCAGTCCGTGTGTCCCTAGGGTGTTATCTATATGCACGTATGTGCACATGTTTTCACACAAGAAGCCAAACATAAATCACGACACAAGCTCTGAAGACCTCTGAGCCACACAAGTGCTGTTTTACCTCTTCTACATTTGATGCAGTCTTTGCAGAAGTCTCCATGAAGATCAGTCCATGTTCTCTGGCAAAGGCCTCGCCTTCCTCTTTTTTCACCTCTCTCCGTGACTCCAAATCACTGGCGTAACAAAAACAAAACAGCTTTAAATTCAGATTACCCTGGACTGTGAAATAAGCCACCATTTAAAAAGTTTGGGGTCAGTAAGATTTTTAAAAATATTTTTCAAATTCTCTGTATTTACAAAAACAGTAATATTGTGTGATATTATTAAAACATTTTTTTTTGTAATATTTAATTTTTTAATTAAAATTTTTTTGCAGTCCTGTCAAAGCTGAATTGTCAGCAGCCATTACACCTGTCTTCAGTGTCATGTGAAACTTCACAAATCATTCTAATATGCTGATTTGGTGCTCAAGAAACATTTCTTATTATCATTGCTAAAAAACAGCCTAATATTTTTGTTGAAATGGTAATTTTCCTGAAACATAGGTGTTTTTCAGGATGATTTGATGAATAGAAACAGACGCTTTTAGAGGTGTGCAATATATATTGTCTATGACAATATTGCAAATGTTGTTTAAACGATAAACGTTAAACAAAAAAACAAACAAAAACACACCCAGAGAGTGCACGCATACAGACTGAACAAGCACATTTAGAGTTCATACTATCACTGTGTGATTTAGTCTACTAAAAAACATTTAGAATCCCCCCCAAAATTCAAGATTAGATATAGTTCATATCACACAAATACAGTTTTTCCTCCAAACAGCTATCACTACGATTGAAAATATTGATTTTATAAATCCATCCAATAAAAAAAGAATTTAATATTAATTGACTTACATTTTAGAAAAAAAAAAATAAATAAAAAAAATCCACTTTTTGTTCTATTTCTACAGTGAAAATAGTTTCAAACAAAGCTACAGCAGAACTATTTTGCACCTCTGTTTTGTGTTACTGAACCAATCAGTCATTTGAATGAATTGGTTGAATGAATGACTCAGTGACTCATGCAGTGATTTCCTGCCACATTCTGCCGATTTTGGGTTTAGTGCTGTCAAACAATTAATTGCAACCAAAATAAAAGCTTGTTTACATAATATGTGTATACTGTGTACATTACAGAATATATATATAAAAAAAATATAAATTATATATATTAAAAAAAAAAAAAAAAGTACCTCTCAAAAATCTCTCAAAGTACTAGCATAACACGCTCAGCAAATTGTCGTCTAATTATCGTTACTGACAAAATTCCAGAAAATACCGAGATCATTTTTTGTCATTATCGCACACCCCTAGATGCATTTATTTTAAATTGTTTTTTGTAATAATATAAATGTCCTTGCTGCCACTTTGGATCAGTTTAACTTGTCCTTGCTGAATAAAAAGTATTAATTAAAAATAAATAAATAATCCGCTACATTTCCTACATATTAGCTACCAACATATCACCCAGGCAAATTAATCAGCTGATATTTGACCAAATTAATATTTGAGACATGAGCATTAGCCAATAATCATACCTGCTCAAAAAGCCATGTCAATGGATAATACATTAAAAATGGAAAACTTTTATTGAATAAATGTGGTGTAAACTGGTGCATTTAACACAAGAGTTTAGTTCCAAGTCATGAAATGTTCTGTACTCTCATTTCTCTCATCTCATTTGTTGTAATTAAACTGCGATGTATCAAAATAATAAAAATAAAATAAATAACGTACATGGGCAATTTATGCATGTAATAAATACAATAAACAAATAACTAAGTAAATAAATACATAGACTATAGGTACCAATAATAAAAAATAAAAACATATACAGACCTTTTATTTCCGATGAGCATGATGACCATGTTAGAGTTGGAATGTTGACGAGCATCTTCTAACCAGGTTGTCAAGTGGTTAAAGGTGTCCCTTCTGCAAATACAAGAAAAAAATAAGTTTACAGTACCAAATCTACAAGAGACAAGACAGTAAAGCAATGGAACGGAACAGAAATATGGCAGTTCGGTCTCACCTTGTGATGTCATAAACTAGCAGAGCCCCAGCTGCACCTCTGTAGTAGGACCTGGTGATTGAGCGGAAGGACTCCTGCCCGGCCTGAAACACACACGCAGACAGGGATCACACCATTAGTAAAAGCCTGTTTATGAGGAACAATCAGGTGCCAACAATGTCCACTGGGTATGTTGCGTCTTCACTCTGTGCGTAAACCATCTTCACCACATTCCCCCCGGGCTTGTGTTGCCCTAGGAACTCCAGCTCTAAAAAGACCACAGTGTCTTCTCACCACCGACTCTCCATCCCACAATGATCCTCCAGAGCGTGACGCCCGTCCAATCTGCCGGCCCCCAGTGCACGGACACCGTTCATCTGCGTGTCACAGTGCAAGATGGCCTCTGGTCAACCCATCCCCTTTGACAGCAGGCAAATAAGCCAGGAGCACGTATTTGAATTCAATAACCCATTCCCCGGGGCAGCTGTTAACATTAGAGTTAATGGAGCCCATTGTGAATAAATGATGAATGACACCGTTATGCCTGCCATCTGCTGGAGTGAAAGGTTACAGGAAGGCCAGACATGCAGATTTCTCCTGTTACTTCATCCAACACTCCCCCATCTCCTCTAGTTTTATCACACAGCTTGTTGAAATAACCTTGAAATAAATTATTTAGGGTGCATTTAAAGACACGCTACAATCTAGGTGACATCATCGCAACAAAACCACACCGCATGATTACCCCTAATTGTCCCGACGTTTGATTTTTTTATAAGATAGCCTCACCCATGCAAACTGCCTATAAACAGGAAAACATCTTATTTAATGTTTAACGTGACTTTGTTTAACTTCCACAGAGACGTCAGTGAACATAAAAAAACTGGTGTGCATTTCTTAATTAGTTTTTAAAAGAGTGTACAAAAGGAAAAAAACAAGACATATTTTGATGTATAAAACAAACACTGATACCGTGACCACAATATCACAGACACTGATACGTTGTCTCCCTCTGCTGGCCAGAATTATTATGTGCAATTGGGATCAACAAAGTTCATAACTGCATTTCTAATACAAGTCCGCACCTGAATTTGTCAAAATATTGACTGCTGTGCTGTACAAACATTTATACATGTTGGCAAAGCACTGATACATGTCAAATCAGACAATGTTTTAAAAAGATCCATCATTAAAACAGACATACACTCAATTAGAAGGATTGCTTATTAAAATAAAGTACTTCTCAAGGTGGCATATTTTGAAAGACATAAAATGAAGTCTACACGATTCACTGAAATATTTAGGTCTTTTCCTATGAAGAGCTGCAGCTGTAATCACAAAAAAAAAAAAGAGGAGGAAAAAAGCAGGGGAACAACCTTTCAAAGGTTTGAAGTCAAAGTTTTTTCTTTTTTTTTTTTTTTTTAAATATCTTTGGAACACAAATTAAGATTTTTATGAAATCCAACAGCTTTCTGAGCCTCCACAGACAGTGACACAGCTGACACGTTCTAGATCCAGAAAAGTAGTTAGGACATGATTAAAATAGTCCATGTGACATCAGTGGTTCAACCATAATGTTATGAAGCTACAAGAATACTTGTCCACAAAGAAAACAAAAAATGACTTCAATTTTTCCTCTTTCGTATCAATCTCCGCTGGGCATTCTCTACAGTATCATGATGCATGCTTGTGGTGCTGCTGAAGCAGGAGTCGGCATTGATGTAGAACCCAGATGCGCTGCGCCTTGTTTACAAGTAGGGCTGCACGATATATGGCATGCGATATCCTTGCGCATTTTGTCATTAAAGCCGGTTCTGTAATCAGCAGTAAATGTCCGTCACGTGCGTGCTTTCAGATAGAGCAGTGTCAATATATAGAGCCGCAGTTCAACGACAAGCTGCGCAAAACCACACAGACAATATCATCCATATTACACATCAATATTATCAAATCACGCTGCGATGATGAAGTTGCTTGCGTAGCTTCTCGGTGAACTACAGCGTAAATGCTGCTAAATCTGAAAGCATGTGTAAACACCAAATTTAATAACATGTTTTTACTTAAAACTCACTTCATAACTTCAGTCGAGTGATTGAAATAAATCCTTCTGTGAGATGATGCGGCTTCTTACACAGAATAAGGCACGCAAAATATTTTATAGCATTCTAAGCAGTAATACAGCAATGTCGAATAACACTGCATTATTATATCGATAAAATATATTTCAGATAAACCATATATTGTTGTAGTTGTGTGTTTATTAGTCACGTTAAATCAATGGCAGCAGTTAAATCTTCTGTTTATTCAGCTGCAGCGATCGTTATTTCCTGGATTCTTCTTCTGGGCATATTTGGAGTTTTCACGCGAGAGCGCCCTCTGGCCTTCAGTGGGTGATGTACTACTGATCACAGAACCATGCATCACTGACAAGATGCGCACATGAATATCGCAGCTTTTCTTAATATCGATTGCGATATTGTTGTGATTTATCGTGCAGCCCTATTTACAAGCAGAGGAATGCTGCGGTTGCTATAGCTTTAAGGTCTAGTCCAAAACCAAAATATATGACTAACATTTTCTTTTATTTTCTTTTAATTTTTGTTTTTTTAGGTTTTATAGACTTTTGGGTGCAGTGGATCATGATAATCTTATTAAGTGGCCCTGTTATCACTGTCCAAATGCAAATATTCTACATAGCATAGAACGTTTTGGCGTTCCTATGCGAACTTGAGTCGAAATTTCAACTTTTTTTGATAATCATTGATATTCACTGTCCAGGGAATATTTCTGCACTGGTTTGGTTCTGATCGGGCGAAAAACCTAGGACTAGTTCACAAAAGTAGGTTTCGGATATAACGCCATTTTGCGGAAAAAAACGGACTTTGTACGAAAAATCTGCCAGTGTACTTGTGTTCGTCTTGACCCAAGGATTGCAACGATGTAAAGTTTTTGAGTCTATGACAAAATTGTATGAGCTATGGCCAGAAATGTAAAAAAAAAAAAAAAAAAAAAGTTAGTTTTTGGCGCTGTAGTGCCCCCTTTAGGCCGACTGGGGCGAGGCTTTGGATCTGACAAGAAGGCCGGACTATGAACTGATAGCTCTCTATACTATGAACATTCAGCTCTCTAGGCCTTATGGTTTGGGCTGCACGATCAGTTTTAGGGAAGAATAATAATAATGATAATAAAAATCTTAACAATTACAATAGGGTTTCAGCACTACGTGCTCGAACCCCTAAAAAAAAGATATAAAGAGTTCGATATAATGCACCAAAGATAAATGTTCGATTTATGCACCAAAAGCTGGACGAAACAGCACTACTCACTTGAACCATGACACACAGACTGTTTATCCGCTGTTTACTCAGTCACACAAGCTCTAAACAGCTCTGTGAGATCCAGTGTGACGTGCCCGAATTCAGTGAAGAACACAAATGACTCACTGATTTAAACTAGTTTAAAGCTAGATAAAACAGCGTGACAAACAGAAGAAACACTGTGCAATGATACAATCTGTGGTATTGTGTCAGAACTGTGGGTATTTGTATCGAGTTTTATTACATTATTAATATAGACATTAATTAAATGTATTAAAGGAGTAATGGAATATAATTACAGTATTTTTAATTAAACTAAAGCATGTGTCCATTTAGACTAAATTTATTTAGACTACTGTTTTTCATACAAACACCTAAAAACCATATAGTTATATTTTTACCATGGCATTAAAGTGTGCTATATGTGTGGCTTTAACTGTGTTTATCATGATTTAAAAGTACGCTACTATGGAAGACCAACAGATAATAATTAAAAAAAAAATAAATAAAAAAAGAAGTCA
The DNA here is from genome assembly GCF_022985175.1 of Labeo rohita. Classification (NCBI taxonomy): domain Eukaryota; kingdom Metazoa; phylum Chordata; class Actinopteri; order Cypriniformes; family Cyprinidae; genus Labeo; species Labeo rohita. Next base: position 15,826,329 of record NC_066870.1, on the reverse strand, counting down.
GAATAATGAAATTTCGCCATACAAAAATGAGGTTGCTACTTTTTCTTCTTCTTTTTTTGTTACTGATGTTACAGATGTTACTGATTTTTGATAATGAACAAAAATTTACTTCTGCATCCTAACTCAAGCTACTACTAATCAAATGTGCATTTCTAAGGGACCAAAAAGTAATATCATTATTAATATTATCAGGCAACACAAACCTGTTTCCTGATTTGACACAATATCACATGCAGAAACTAAGAAATTAATTTTTCTATTTAGATATTTATTTTGTTAAGGGAAATTAATGGTCTGGCTTCTACAACTTTCACTTCGGAGCAAAAATCTGGCTTTAAACTTGAAAACAATAAAGACTATGATAAATATTGATATCGACTGATATGAAAAATAATTACTGTAAATCAGACTTACATTTTAGTCTGGGACTAGGTTTAAGCCTTGTCTGTGAAACCAGGGGTTTAAGTTTAACTCCTCTGAAAAGGAGATTTTTTCCAGGTGTATGTTTCTTGCTTTATTGGCTGAAGTGTCAAATATGGACTTTTTTCCTCACAGCAGCTCTAGCATAAATAAGCATATTACCAGACAGCAGCAGCCCATGGCATAAAAAAAATGAACAGTTAGAAACATCATCTCCCTGTAAATCATTTTGAACCTGACACCAGGTTTGTTGACATGTCTTTGGAGGGCAGGGCTTTACAATGCAGGTTAGCCCCTGCTGGCTAAACTTGTTACTACACAATTTGGATGCAAAGAGCATATTCCACCACTGGCATCCATTTAAAAAAAAAAAGTGGATTCTGAAGAACAAAAATCTTTTTGCAAATAACATTTACTTACAGTACATGATTTTGGGACGGCTCTTAGGAAGTCAAAATTGTTATTTTCCCTCAATCTTCTACCTTTGACATCTAAGCTCATTATAGTTACTAGACAGCTGCATGGGATTTTGTTTTAGTGCCAATCAGCATTGTTTTCTTGTGTCTAGAGTCTTTAGTCACATGACATTTAGGTTCAATATCATGTGACAGGCTGGCAGCGACCTGGCAGCAGAACTGAACTCCCATGAGCAGCCACTAGCATATTGCTGCATTAGCATTTTTGTATATCCAAATCTGTCTAATCAGGAAACGCACGTTACCACATCACTATCTCTACTGTGTTAGTTTCACATATCAGCTATAGTAACACTTACTAAATAACATTCACTAAGGGCGCGTGTCCACCAAAGTGTTTTTTTGCCAGCTGAAAACAGCAGGCGCTCTGCTGAAATCACTCCATTGTAAGCTCTTTTTTTCAATATTAACTTATTCAATATGGTTCAGTCAAAGTACAGGCAGGGTGATCGGTATTAGTCCCGCCCCTCCACTGCTCTGATTGGTTGGCTGACTAGAAAGTGACAGTGATGAGCGGAGTGTTTTACTCAAAGTTGAACATTCTTCAACTTTTTTTTTGTCATTCTGGCACAGATGAAAAAAAGAAAGGAAAAAAAAAAACCCCAAAAAAACAAAACAAAACAAAAAAAAACACCTGGACATTCAGCGTGAAAAAGACGCTCCTGATGTTTTAAAAAACATGGACATGCAGCCTAAGAGCTGACCAACCTGAATAATCACAGATATCAAAACAAACAAACTGCAGAGCATTTTTTTGGCACAAATAAGGTACATGACAAATCAGATGCTATTTAATCTTACCGTGTCCCAGATCTGAAGTTTTATCTGTTTGCCATCTATAGTGATCATACGCGCTCCAAATTCAACACCTGTCGAGACAAATGAAGACAGAGCTTGATTCGTGACTCACAGGGCACTGAATGCATCACCTCAGATTTGCATCAACACTATTGATCAGATCTTCAATTTTAAAGCATTAGTGATATCAAACTTGACAATACAGTTCCCAAATGCCAGCTTTAAATAAATTTGAATACATTTATTTACCCATGGAGTAGATAAAGCCTATTTATCCATGCCACAAATTTCACTACTATAATGGGCTTTCAGAAGATTTCTGACAAAAACATTTCAAGGAGACTGGCACCAGCCTGCGTCCTGTGCTAATGAGACCCAATCCTGCTGTTTTTTTAATTAATGAGAAAATATGTGGTTGAGTTAAAAGAGACTTACCGATAGTGAGATCATGCACTGGCTGAAAGCGCTTATCTGTAAACTGTAATAATAGGCACGACTTCCCCACACCTGCAAAACAAACACACGGGGTCACACGTGAATGGCCACAATTAGCCCTCAGGCCCGTACATCTGTTGTATCTCATTACATCAAAATCATTTGTTCAGGCTGTAATTGAAAAATCGCAAAAAGTGACAGGGCTATTTCTGTTTTGAGACAAAGTCTCTCATCTTGCTTCTCAACAATGTGTACAAACATACAAGGTTTAATTAAAGCCATTGTAAGACCATCTTATTATTACTGCTAAAATGAATGAGAATAAAATAATCCATGCATAGAGATCAATATCAGACAAATAATTAAAGTGAGACACATTGGGGTAGATGAGCTTGATACAGCATCTAAGACCAATTACCTGATGGACGGATAGCAAAAACAATGACATCAGTATTTAATGTTCGCAAATAAAAACAATCTCACATTTATTTGGTTTTCCATGCATATTAAACTACATACTTGCACACCTGCTACTTGGATTGGATGCAGTATGAAATATACTAATTAAATAAACTCATCAGTTCAAGACATTTTATATTACCGTCATAACTAAATAAACCCTTCCCCTAAAATGAAATTAGAGGATCTGCCATGATACGCAAACAGGTTAAACGCTTATGACATTAGGAGGAGGCGTTACCATGAGCAACAGCCGTTGCTAAGCAAACAAGCAGCATTCAAAGAGCGCTCACAAGAGAGATGTATGGAGACAACACAACAATGATGAAATTACAATGTGTAATGTGCAGACTCACCTACAACAAACACTACACTCGACCTACAGACCTGCAAAACAATGTAATAGATATCTTGTGCTTCATAAAATATGTTTGTGACCTGTTGTTTTGTCTCTTGTGAATAATGGCGACAACATAAACTGGTAACAGCTGGACGTTATCGCTTCAATCTAACCCTGTAGTAGTACATCTACGCCAACATGGACATGGCAAGCGACTGAAATTTAAATGCACCACTTGAAAAGACACACTAGTGCTCAAGTGAAAAAGTAGCATTACTTGAAAACCAATCACATATGGTTATTTTATTCTCAGCTGCAGATAACTGACATAAAGTGTCAGGCTGAATGAATAAATACAAATGTAAATGTACCTTGTCCTAGAAATCCAGCAAAACCTCACCTTGTGCCAGTTTTAACGCTGCAAACTTACACCTCAAGCCTGAACACAGACTGGGCTAGATGAAATCTCATGATGCCTAGTAATGACCAGCTAGCTCAAGTTTCAGATGAGCACCATCTGACCTGGGTTGAGCAACATGCAAAGACATAAGCTTGTTAACACATCATATTTACAACCACCACTGCCTAAAAAGTGGTCACAAACCTAATTCTACTGTTGTTCAGCATTTTGTAAAATGCATAGGGATTGAAGAGTTTATGATAGTTGCTTTTGACTTGAGCGCAGTTTAAGGCCTGATACTAAAGGGAGAAATCCAATCACTCTGGACAACTGCAGGTGGAAGTGTCAAGTTAGGCAAGATGTTGAAATGCACTGCCTTCATAACATGCTGATCATCAGATGTCATGGAACAACTTGTATTAAAGCCTAGCTAGGAAGATTAAATGGATACTCCACCCAAAAATTAAAAACTTCCCATTATTTACTCACCTTCATATCATTCCTAACCCTGTATATCTGACATTCTTCTGTGGAGCATAAAAATATATTTTGAGAAATCTCTCAGTGTTTTCAGTGTCCATATGATATAAGTCAATGATATCCAAAACCATTTGCTCACAAACATTTTTCTAAATATCTACTTATATATTCCACAAAAGACAGTCATACAGATTTGAAATGACATGAGAGTGAGTAAACAACAGAATTTTAATTTCTGGGTGAGCTACACTTAACTCACTTATGCCGGCTGTCGTGTTTTGAGCATGCTCACATTGAAAGACGCCGTTTAGATGTAAACAAAACCGACATGTTTATATATAAATAATCTATGTGGTTCAGTTTTCCAAAAAATGTTGAGCACCACCGCTACATCTCCACATGAGGCAGGAAAGAGGCTTCTCAGTAAACGAAGCAAACTTACCTATTATTCTGTCGATGAAAAGCTTGTTAAAGGTTACATTTGCAACACAAAAGACCCTAATTTCAAAGATAAGCTTACTACATTAAGCATGATGATTTTGATGCTGCAACAAAATCTTCAATACAACACTGCCAATTTAGAAAACACTGCATAAGTTTATTATAAGCTAATTTATGTGCAGGGAGAAAATCGTGCCATTATTTGGGGGAAAAAGGTCTCAGTCTTACTTTATATGAAAAATTTATTGCAAAACACTTAATGCTATTGAGGAGGGATACGGGTAAGGTTAGAGAGAGGTTTTATGATATGGATAGGTTTAAGGGTATTTGTAGTGTAATTATAGATGTAACTACAAAAATTACTTACAGGTGTAATCAAACGTATTTTTTAAAAATATAAATTCAACAAAAACGTGTCTGTGCACAATAAGTGCACTGTATCAAATGATTTTTTTTTTAATGTTAGTGCATGGTAGTTAAAGAAACTTATATATAATATAGTGGGTCTGAAAACAAAGCAAAACAAATTCAACATGTAACGTGGAATGAAGTGCATGCAAAATCTTACAGTGTTGGACTGCATTGAACATTATTAGTATTATATTAATGCGTTTACCTTATCTAGGAAAATATTACTTATGTAAAATAAGACAACTAAATGACAGATTACCACTTTTGAAGGCAGAATTAATCTGCTGTTTGCCCATCTCTTGGGGAAAGGCCTACAGTGACAGAAATCTGAGGAGAACACTAACGTTAGCAGGCCACAATTATACGGGGTTACCAACGTCAAAACACTAATTGTACGATCCTGGCTGATCAATGTGAGACTTGAGTAATATAACAAAGGAATATCTTTAATAGTCATTGCTTATTAAGCGTGTTTATCCTCTGAAAAACGCAAATGAGCCAACGCCATTTTCAGTAAGAGTAAATAGCTGCTAGCGGTGTTGGCTAACTAGCCAGGCTGTTGTGGCCTTTAGTTGGACTAGAAAAAGACGTAATCAAAACAAGCGAACATTGAGCCACACGCACACGGGATGTTGGGTTTTCACTCTACATGTCATGCTAACAGAAAGCAGAGATGCTGCTGCTGTTGTTGTTATTGAGGCAGACAGCTGATGTGAAGCAGCGGTTAGCTTGTCTGCTAGCTCCCCCCACCCAGCGGAAAACAAAAGACCGTGACAGCCTCATAACCGCACACCGCTGGTGTGACATGAAGCACACGCTTACGAATTGACTTTATGTAAGCTAAAATAGTAAGGCTAAGAGCTAATGAGGCAGATGGAGAGAAAGGCAGAGAAAAAACAGGTTGTCAGTCCTCCCACCCCTCGCGCCTCTGCTTGAACCACGTCATTGACTCCAACACTGCGGAAATAACAGACTCACTGTCGCTGCTTACCCGTGTCTCCGATTATGATGTATTTGAAGAGATACGCGTACGCCATGGCCAAGCGGTCCTGTTTTAACCTGTTTTGGCCTTACTAAAATGGCTCCTCGAAGCTAAAACCGCAGGGAAAGTGTGTGTGATATATGCCTCCGCTAAGCCAGCCCTTTTCTCTCCTCGACGGGAAGGAACAATAAACACCTCGGAGCTCCAGCCGGCCTACGTCACGTACGTCCCGCCTTCGCCACGCACGCAGAACAGAAGAGGCTGTGGACTTCACCGGAAGTTCAGTCACCTAACCGCTATGTGTCAGGCCAATGTTCTTTGAGAGGGCAGAGGCACTGTATGTCCTCACATGTCACGTTCGAGGGTTTTATTGTTCTGTAGACACTTTGCAAGAGAAGAATTATCTTTCCAAAAACTTTATAGTGATCACTTGAAAGTTAAAGTAATAGTGAGTGAACTCCCAAATGTCCATTGCAGAATGAGCATCCCTAACAACTTTGAAACAGCAGAATTCTCCCATTAAAAAAAAGCAGTTATCACTCTGAGAAAAATGCACTACCTTTAAACTCAGCTTTTTGTCCCCAAAAGGTTTATAGACTAGTAGTACTTTAAAGTCAGCAAAGAATGAATTATTCTTCTAAATGTGTGTTATATGTTTTTGTATATGATGCATGTCTTTGGATTGTGAAGAAAACCCACACTGGCACAGATAGAATATGCAAACTCCACAAAAAGGCTGTTGCCTCAAACTGGGGACCTACCTTTTGTGAGGCAACAATACTTCCAGTGAAAATTACAGAATTCGCTTAGGTGACATATGCAGGACTTCCTTTATTTAGTCCACTTAAACCCACTCCTGCAAGCTCACTTATTTGCACTACCAGTCAAAAATTTTGAACAGCAAGATTTTTAATGTTTTTTTTTTTAAAGTCTCCACTCATGCGATCCTTCAAAAATCATTCCAATATTCTGATTTTTTTTTAAAAAAAATTATTATGATGATGTTGAAAACAGCTAAGTAGAATTCATTTAGATTTCTTTGATGAATAGAAATTTCAAAAGAACAGCATTTATTTGAAAAATAAATCTTTTGTAACATAAATCTTTATCATCACTTTTGATCAATTTAAAGCATCCTTGTTAAATAAAAGTATTCTATAATAAAAAAATTAAACTGACTCCAAGCTTTTTTATAGTGTATAATGTGACAAAAGCTTTTTTTTTCCCAGATAAATGCTGATCTTTGGATCTTTCTATTCATCAAAGAATCCTGAAAAAAAAAAATAATGATGATGATGATGATAAATGTTTCTTGAACAGCAAATCAGCATATTTGATAATTTCTGAAGGATCATGTGACACTGAAGACTGGAGTAATGATGCTGAAAATGTAGGTTTGATCACAGGAATAAATTCCATTTTAGAATATATTCAAATAGAAAGCAGCTATTTTAAATAGTAAAAATATTTCACAATATTACTGCTTTTGTTGTATTTTGGATCAAACAAATGTAGGCTTGGTGAGCAAAAGAGACTTCTTTAAAAAAAAAACATTAAAATCTTACTGTTCGAAAACTTTTGACTGGTAGTGTACCTCTACATTTGCAGTGCCCACATCTCAAAATCGATGCATATAGAAGTACCCACCCTACATTTTTTTTCAATAATCAGTTATTCTCAGAAATGTCATAATACAGAGGAAAAGACCTTTTTCTGTTTGTTTTATCATGACTTTAAAGGGATATTTTACCCAAAAGGTAAAATTCTGTCATCATTTACTCACCCTGAAGTTGTTCCAAACCTGTATGAATTTCTTTCTTCTGTAGACAAAATGATATTTTAAAGAATGTGGGTAACCAAACAGTTGACAGTGACATTGCCTTACATAGTATGAAAAAAACGTTTCAAGGTGAATAAATGATGACAGAATTTTCATTTTTGGGTAAACTATGACTTTAAGGTTACATATCACTGCTCTAAGGTACTAATATGCACCTTTTATGTACATTGCATATTACTATAAATGCCTGCAAAGGGCTTAATATTAGGGTTTAATATTAACCAAACATTTAATTCAAAAATCTACTTGCGATAAAAATGCTACAGCCTCTATAATTTCTTCAACAAATGTATGTGGACATCACAACCCTTGTCAAAATGAACCATGGTTTTATTGTAGTAAAAGGGCGTAATTTTCTTTTGTGTGATTTCTGAATGCTTAAGACAATAAAATCAATCAGACAACTGTATTAATAAAATCATAGCCATAGGTATATGTCTAGCGCTACAACTGTAATTTATAAATAATATAATTTAATTACAATTTATTTATTTAGGTTTATATTTTATTAAAATTCTGTTTTGACCCTGTATAGTAGCTGTTTTTTTCTTCTTCCATAATATTTGAGGGAGGGGGCACAACAATACAATTCTGCTTAGTGCACCCATATGGCCAGCAGCGGCCCTGCCTTTTGGGGATAGATAAGGTGCACAGTTGTCCTTTTAAGGTTTCTGCCACAGTGACAAGCTTTTGTATTTATGACTGTGATTATTCTGGGGAAATATCCCCAGCCTTTTTCCTGGTTCTTTGTTATTTAGAATTTACAATTTAAGCTTTATATTATGTATTATATTTAAAAGAGAAGGTCACTTCCAGAATGAAAATTTCCTCATAATTTACTTACCCACATGTCTTTCTTTCAGTCAAAAAGAAATTGAAGTTTTCGAGGAAAACATTCCAGGATTTTCCTCCATATAGAGGTCTTCAGTGGTGGCCAATGGGTTGAAGGGTCCAAATTGCAGTTTTTAGCTCTACCTTACCTTTTTGAGTACACAAATGAAGAACTAACCACAGGCAACTTTTCCAACATGATTACACAATGCGTGAAGACATGCATGTGCACTGAAGAACTAGCGCAAGACAAGCATTTGTGATTAAAAAGTATACAAAAGTATACTTTTCTCAAAAAATATAATTTTGTAATAAACATAATAAACAGACAATGAGAACATACTATTTTGACAATTTGGATTTGTGGTGAAGTACATTTAATGAAGTGAATAATAGTATTACAAGAGAAAGTGTAAAATTTGATATACATGATAGAATGTGTATCATCCTGTGACAGTTTAATGAACCAATAAATATTAGCATGATCATTCTGTAACATTGTCATATTGTAGCTTACTACAAATCATTTGCATTTGTTCTTAGAATGAATCGTTTGGTTTTCAGACACAAGCAAATATTCTTCTTCAAAAACAGTACAAACACAATATTGTGATAGTGTTATCTATAGTTAAATTGCTATCACAATATTTCTTAATATTTCACATTCACCATAATTCTGAATTTCATTATTGTTGTATTTTTATTCATATTTCTATTTAAATACTTTTAGTATACAGATGGAAATAATTACACTAATTCTTGTTATAAAAATAATTTTTGATTCATACGATTGACTGCGATTTTGATTTTTAATTGTTTCATGGCTGTGTGGCGATCCTCATATTCCAGCGATGAAGTAATAATGTTTTATTTTCTTTATTGTGTGCACAGTTGCAATAATGTATTTTTATGTCTACAGAACCTATCCATCAAACTGAGAAGACATAGTTGTTCTTGTTCAGACAGACACAAGAGTCAAAGTGCATGGTTAACCATACTCCAGTGCCAGTGGTGCTATTTGGGGTTAAGTGCTTTGCTCTGGCCCACTGTGATGGTGTAGAGCTGGATGGTTCTGTAACCTCCCGTTACAAATCTCCATTTAAATGAATATATTAAGACAATGCAAGATTTGCAATGGACTGCATATATGTAATTGGCTAATGAGAGGAACAGACCATGTGAGCTTTAACCTAAAGATAGTTAGTTTGGTATCAGAGATGAGAGAAAGACCTTGACATTAGATATTAATGAACTATTAATGGACTTCCCCTGCAAATTTCTGTATAGTCTCATGTACCGTGACTTACCTCACATTTAATCCTAAAAGAATAGTTTGCCCAAAAAAAAAAAAAGTGTTTACATTTTAATCATCCTCAGACCATCTTAGATGTAGATGAGTTTTCATCATCGAAAAAAGATTTGTAGAAATTTTGAATCACTTGCTCACCAATGGATCCTCTGCAGTGAATGGGTGCCGTTAGAATGAGATTCCAAACAGCTCATAAAAACATCACAATACTTCACATAACTACAGTCTATCAACTGACATCTTGTGAAATTAAAAGCACTGTGTTTATAAGTAACCAATCAATTATTAAGGAGTTTTAACTTTAATTTTATGCCAAAATATGAGTACACAATCTAAAATAATTCTTTCTCCTTTAACTTCTTAACTGTCACCCTTCCCCTCAGTGGGAAGTTTACTTCACCATATTACAAAGAAATCCTAATCTAATCATGACAAACTATATATCATTGGAAAGGTCTAAGACTCCCAAATAGATATTTTACCACTGTTTTGTGTTAAAAAATTATGTAGGAAAAGTAACAAATGAATTTATGACAAGAGTGCACCTCAAAAATCTACATCATAACAGGAGTTCTGACCTCACAAAAGAGTTTCTTTGTTGCCCTTTTCCCATATCACGCTTTAGATATAAGAAATTATATATCACTTGAAAACTTAAAATCTCAAAATTCATCCTTTGAACACTGACAAAAATCTTTATGTAGTTTCAAGAAAATAGCTTTTTTTTTTTTTTTGAGACTCAAAATGTTCTGTAAACTGGAAAATATGCATTTGCATTTTTTTTTACAGTGTATAGAACAGTTTTATACTGTTATTGCTTGTAAACAGTGTGATTTTACTTGAATAGTGTACTTGAGTATTATTTTGGGAGAATTTGTACTTTATTCAAATAGTCAAACTGACTACTTGTACATTTGTGACCCTGGACCACAAAACCAGTCTTATGTTGCCCGGGTGTATTTGCAGCAATAGCCAAAAATACATCAGATGGGTCAAATTTATCGATGTTTCTTTTATGCCAAAAATCATCAGGATATTAAGTAAAGATCATGTTCCATGTAGATATTTTGTAAATGTCCTACCGTAAATATATCAAAACGTAATATTTGATTAGTAATATGCATTACTTTAAACTTCATTTGGACAACTTTAAAGGTGATTTTCTCAATTTTTTTTATGTTTTTGCACCATTGGATTTCAGATTTTCAAATAGTTGTATCTCGGCCAAATATTGTCCTATCCTAACAAACCATACATCAATGGAATTCTTAGTATAATTTTATTTTGAGTATAATTTTATTTAAATAATTTAGAGTTAAAATCCAATTCTTTTCAATAGACCCATTCCTTTGTGAATTCAGCTGAGCTTAGACATTATTAATTACAAGGACAATTTATTTTATTTTATCTATGTGTTTTTTAGTAGCTATACGACTAAGGTCAAATCAGAAACGATAATCATAGCTTGCTGTAGCAAACCACTTGTATTCCTAGACCAGGGGCCACCAAACTTGATCCTGAAGGGCCGGTGTCCTGCAGAGTTTAGTTCCAACTTGCCTCAAAACAGACTCTGGGAATACTGTACTATCTTGTAATATCCACTAGAGGACAGTGCTGTAATCTGATGATCAACTCATCGCTTAAACAAGAAGTATATTGTTCAGTGAAATAATTATTCACAGTATTCAGATAAATTAAAATTCGTTTTGACCACTAAACCACCACACCTTTCTGATAAAATACTTGTTATGATGCCTGCTAATGCAGATTTCCCAATACATCTGATAAAATATAGTTTTAATGTAGAGGACGCTGAGGTCACATGACAACCCTGTTCTAGTCCCTAAGCTTTGGGGAGTAAAACGACCTACTTATAATTAATTAGATAGTGATTGCACTTTTGTGTAATATGCTGCCTTTAATTTTAGAAAATTAGGGTCAAAGAAGTTTCTTAGTATAGAATTCAAGGCAATATGCCATCGTGTTCACCTCCTCCGGTTATTACAATTTTTTTTATCTGGGGCAACCAGTGCATTCAGGAGACTTTAATACATCTATTTAGTGAAAGTTCGAACTATTCTTGATAGCGTAAGCTATTGTTGTCCCGCTGATGAAATAACATTTAGCAGTGCTGAACCGAGATAAGATTTGGCTGTGCTGACAAACAACAAGGTCTCATGCAAACTTGGTAGAGTTTTCAAAGTTGGTAGCGTGCCCTCTGGGCATTTGTTTCACTAGTGAACAGGAAAGAACAGAATAATAACCATCAGCCAGGGGGAAAGCACCATATGGGCCCCTCTCATCCTTACCTTGAAAACACCATCAGTACAGTGCAAAGCAAACAATAACAGCCTTCAGCCTCCCCTTCTTCACCCTCCCCTTGGTGGGTGTTTTTTTAACCACACCCATTTCCTCCATTGTGGGAGGAACTCACCAAGAGCAACATCACTCCTGCATTCCTGCCAGCGTGCACTGTGCTTCCCGTGGCCTGACTGTAAACCAGGCCAGACTGCTGAGCTGTTTCTATGGTGCTACATCAGTGGCTTAAGAGTCACTGCACGCAGCCAATCAGATGGCTTGTGGGGGAACCGTGTGGGCTGTAGTAGCTAAGAGAGCGAGTTTGTGAACTTACTTGTGTTGGGTACAGACCGGACAACTTTCCTAGAAGAGAACAGGAGAAGGAAAACTCATCATTTCCAATGGAATGACAACTGGTTTTTGTTGGCTGCATTCTCAGCGTGGACATTGTGTTTGAGTTCAGTCACTTCCACTTGCATTGTTATAGACCACTTTCTTCATGTTTTACTGGTGGGAAGTGAACAAACGACGAGGAAGACTTCACCCTCAAAACAGGGCCAGAAAGAACTAGTTTTTGGCATCTGCTCAGGACAGAACGTAAGCTGTAGAGAGAAAATTCAGTTGTCATGGCAGATAATGTTATTGAGGAGACCGATAACTACCCTGGCAAAGATGAGCTGGAATGGGGCTATGAAGAAGGTAAGGGTTCAGTTCAACTAATTCTCCTCTTTGTGAAACATGAAACTTTATTGTCACACCCATGACCAGGAATTACTTTAAAAACAACCCTGTGTCACTTCGCCTGAAATACATTTATACACTGACGATTCTTTAAATACTACACAAAGACAAAATCTGACCGCTGCGCGGTGTGTGGTCACTTAATGCACGCTTATATATTAAATATTTTTGAATCAGCACCATATTTTTAACTTGTGAAGTTGTCAAGTGCATAAATAAAATAAATATTTTAAACATATTTCCATAATGCATGCATATTATATCAGAAAAGCAAAGGAAAACTTATAACTTATACCAAATTTGTTCTTTTTGTGAAGAGAGACTTTTTTTTCAAGCTTTATTACTAATGATATATTAGATAAAACAAATGGAGGAGGGTGAGATGAAAAGCTGCAGAGGGAAAAAATGAGCACATCCTGTATCCCTGTAACGTTGGGAGTGAGACGAGAGACAAGCGGATCCATTTGCACGCTTTTATTGAAGGATTTGAACAGAGACATGGTCAAGGCAGGCGTGGTCAGACAGGAGCAGACAGGTGTATAAGGGCTAGGCAGAGAGTAGTCGATAAACAGGCGGGGGGTCGAGACAAACCAGACGAGGAGCCAGAATAACAGAAAGACACGACACGGGATGAACACAGAGAAACGCTTCGTATGACCAGATAAACACAGTACAATACTCGGCGGTGAGTGACAGAAAGATCGGGGCTTTTATACTGTCTCTGATTGGACGGGGGTGTAGTGCAATGGCTGATGGGGAATGGAGTCCGGGGTGTAGTGCAACAGTCAGAGTGTGTAAACAGAGGGAGAGCGACATCTGGTGGTGAGCGGTCCGCAGCTCACCGACCAGATTCGTAACATAGCCCCCCCCCAAGAGCGGCTTCCAGACGCTACAAACGAACCATATTCCAGCGGAGCGGTGGGGCGGGGGTGAGACAGGGCAAGGGCTGGAGGGCCAGGTCCGTGCAGAGGACCAGGTGACTGGGGCAGGACCGACAGAGCAGGAGCCCACCAGGGTGGAGCCGGAGGCGGTGCAGGAGGCACAGGGGCCCTCCAGGGCGCCGCCGGAGGCGGAACAGGAGGCACCGGAGCCCTCCAGGGCAGAGCAGGAGGCGCAGGAGCCCTCCAGGGCGGAGCCGGAGGCAGAGCAGGAGGCGCAGGAGCCCTCCAGGGCGGAGCCGGAGGCAGAGCAGGAGACACCGGGACCTTCCAGGACGGAACCGGAGGCAGAGCAGGAGGCGCCGAGGCCCTCCAGGGCGGAACAGGAGGCGCCGAGGCCCTCCAGGGCGGAACAGGAGGCGCCAGGGCCCACCAGGGCGGAACAGGAGGCGCCAGAGCCCACCAGGGCTGAGCAGGAACCCGCATAATAGACTGGGACCTGGGGAGAACAGTGACAGAGGAGGCAGACAGAATGAGGGAAGAAGCAGAGAGTTTGTAGGGGGGCGCCACCTCCAAGGGAGGATCCACAGCCACGGCTGACACCTCAGGAGGCATTGGCGCGGCTTCTCCAACTGACGGGAGCTCTGGAGCAGACTTGGGACCAGACGGGACCTCTGGAGCAGACTTGGGACCAGACGGGGCGTGACTTGAGTCTGGGCCGTCAGGCGGGGCGTGACTTGAGTCTGGGCCGTCAGGCGGGGCGTGACTTGAGTCTGGGCCGTCAGGCGGGGCGTGACTTGAGTCTGGGCCGTCAGGCGGGGCGTGACTTGAGTCTGGGCCGTCAGGCGGGGCGTGACTTGACTCTGGGCCGTCAGGCGGGGCGTGACTTGACTCTGGGCCGTCAGGCGGGGCGTGACTTGACTCTGGGCCGTCAGGCGGGGCGTGACTTGACTCTGGGCCGTCAGGCGGGGCGTGACTTGACTCTGGGCCGTCAGGCGGGGCGTGACTTGACTCTGGGCCGTCAGGCGGGGCGTGACTTGACTCTGGGCCGTCAGGCGGGGCGTGACTTGACTCTGGGCCGTCAGGCGGGGCGTGACTTGACTCTGGGCCGTCAGGCGGGGCGTGACTTGACTCTGAAACCGCTTCGGGAAGACCGGCCATGATGGGTGCCGACTCAGGAGCAGAAAACATGACGTGACCAGGCTGTGGCTTGACTGAGATGGCCTGAGCAGGCTGTGGCTTGGCTGACGGGGCTTTAGCCGGCTCTGACGTGGCGGCCATCTTGTGCGGTGGCTGGCGAGGCGGCCATCTTGTGCGGTGGCTCTGGCGTGGCGGCCATCTTGTGCGGTGGCTCTGGCGTGGCGGCCATCTTGTGCGGTGGCTCTGGCGTGGCGGCCATCTTGTGCGGTGGCTCTGTAACTTGGCTTGAGACAGGAAACACAGCTCCAGCTTGGTTTGACACAGCTCCAGCTTGGTTTGACTCAGGAACAACATGGCTTGACTCAGGAACAACATGGCTTGACTCAGGAACAACATGGCTTGACTCAGGAACAACATGGCTTGACTCAGGAACAACATGGCTTGACTCAGGAACAACATGGCTTGACTCAGGAACAACATGGCTTGACTCAGGAACAACATGGCTTGACTCAGGAAACACAGTTGCAACTTGACTTGACTCAGGGAATGTAACTGTACCTTTAAACGGCTCTTGTATGGCAGCTGTGACGTGACGGAGCTCTGTGATCGCCGCCATCTTGTGAACGGGCTCCGCCGTTGCCGCCATTGTGTGGACGCGCTCCGACGCGGCCGCCATTTTGTGAACGGGCACAGCTGTCGCCGCCATTAGAGCGATGCTATCCATTACGTTCGCCGCCATTTGAGCAATGCGATCCATTGCCGTCGTCATGGCTCGGGCGCGCTCCAGCGTGGCCGCATTTCCCCGAGTGAGCCAAGCGGCCAGCGGATCTGTGGCGTCGCGCTCCGGCGCGGCCGTCATTATATGAGCGGGGTGCGCGGCCGCCATTACCGAGTTGTCGCGTTCCTCCTTCGCGACCCCCACAGTAAGCGACGCGCCCACACACAATAGTCCAAAGTCCATACCTGAATGTCCGAGGGAAAAGCTGCTGGATCCTGTTGTGGCCGAGTATTCTGTAACGTTGGGAGTGAGACGAGAGACAAGCGGATCCATTTGCACGCTTTTATTGAAGGATTTGGACAGAGACATGGTCAAGGCAGGCGTG
Organism: Labeo rohita; assembly: GCF_022985175.1. Classification (NCBI taxonomy): domain Eukaryota; kingdom Metazoa; phylum Chordata; class Actinopteri; order Cypriniformes; family Cyprinidae; genus Labeo; species Labeo rohita. The sequence goes on along the minus strand of NC_066870.1, from coordinate 15,810,547 downwards.
GTCAGACAGGAGCAGACAGGTGTATAAGGGCTAGGCAGAGAGTAGTCGATAAACAGGCGGGGGGTCGAGACAAACCAGACGAGGAGCCAGAATAACAGAAAGACACGACACGGGATGAACACAGAGAAACGCTTCGTATGACCAGATAAACACAGTACAATACTCGGCGGTGAGTGACAGAAAGATCGGGGCTTTTATACTGTCTCTGATTGGACGGGGGTGTAGTGCAATGGCTGATGGGGAATGGAGTCCGGGGTGTAGTGCAACAGTCAGAGTGTGTAAACAGAGGGAGAGCGACATCTGGTGGTGAGCGGTCCGCAGCTCACCGACCAGATTCGTAACAATCCCCATGTGTCTGCTATTCCTGTTGGACCCCTCAGTAATGACTTTGAGGCACTGGAGCCCTGGCAGCCTTTATTTAGTTTCAACATTGGGACAAAAAAAATGGACCACTGTTTATTATCTATGGCAAGGCCAAATATTTTCCTGAATTGACACAAAGTATCACGGTGCATAAGTTTCAAGGTTGGGCTGCAGGCTAGTGTCATGAACAAGGACAGTGTTATCGACTCAAAAGCAGTGTGCTTTGATAACTGCATTAGAATAAAATGTTATCAACATTTAAGGGTTGATTGAATCAACTTTTCTGTCTTTTGTGATTGAATCCAGGTGTTGAATGGGGTCTTCTGTTTCCTGAGGCAAATGGAGAGTACCAGTCCCCCATAAACCTTAACTCTAGGGAGGCCTGCTATGACCCGCGGCTCCTGGAAGTGGGGCTTAACCCAAACTATGTGGTTTGCAGGGACTGCGAAGTCATTAACGACGGGCACACTGTGAGGATCATGCTTAGGTCCAAATCAGGTATACCATGGTGAAAGTTCTCTCTATGTTTGAGTGTAAAGGAACAGCTCACTAACAATGAAAATTCTGCCATTTTCTCCTCTTTCTGCCTTGTTTACCAAAATGTCATTCATTTGAACACCAAAACAGATTTTGTTTTAACTACAGCTGACTACAACTTTCAAGTTCCAACTGAAAAAAGTACCATAAAAGCATTACAAAATAACTCCATAAGACTTGCATTCTAGCATTTGACACGGAGTAAACGTTATCAGTGAATGGTTGCTACACTCTAAAAAATACTAGGTTGATTTTTCTACCCAACCCATGCTGGTTTGAGCCTTTTGGGTCATATGTTAGGTTGTTTTTTCCAGTGGGTTCGCTGGGTTAGTGGCTGGGTCATTCTCACTGACAGTTTAAACTGTACACCCCTCCCCCTCCCTCAGACGAAACAACCCAGCCGTTGAGTTACAGTCGTAGCACGGGCTTTCTGCATCCTTTCAAGGAGAGAGTGGTTCTCAACATTTTTTAAAGTGTAAAGCATCTTAAATCTTACATTGTTCACACAATATCATTTGATTACAGCTTATAATAATGGCACACAAGTCAGGTGCAGTTGCTATTTATTCATTTTTGTCAATGGTAGCTAATACAAATACAGTCGTTCATTGTTTGTTAATATTAGTTCACAGTGCATTAACTGATGTTAACAAATACAACTTGTGATTTTAATAATTCATTAGTAAATGCTGAAATTAACATTAAGATTGATAAATGCTGTAGAAGTATTGTTCATTCTTAGTTCATGTTAGTTAAAGGGGTCATCGGATGCTAAGTTCACTTTTACATGCTGTTTGAACATCAATGTGTGTTGGCAGTGTATGTACAAATCTACCCTGTAATAGTAAAAATGCAGTGGTTTTTAATTAATCTGTAAAAATAATATTCCCTTTGTTAAATCGAGTCATTCTCAGATGCCTGTCGGTGTGGCGTCACACTGGCAGAGGCCACTCCCACAATAGTTGATTGACATTAGCGTCTTACCTCAGATGTTGTAACAGTCCAAGCTCCATGTTTTGATGCCGAAGCAGGGATGTAAGTTAGACAAAAATTGAGCGATTGAGGTGTTGTGTTGCTGGATGTAATAATGAACGTAGTGGTCGTCATTTACTCCCAACATCTGAGCTGCTGAAGATGCAGTGGATTACGTTTGTTTGTGAAGGGAATGCGCCTCCCGATCTACATATATCTGTCTATGTTCATGCAAATCATTCGTGATCCATTTTCACTTACAGCAGAAGTGAGTATAAGGGTTTTTTTATGAATCTTTGCAATCGCCTTTCCTAATAATGTGCTAGTTAGCAAGTTTAGCGGCTAAATGTGGCTAAAGTAAACAGGCTCGTCACTCCACAGAAAGAAGAGAGGGGCGGGGCGAGCAGAGCTTTTTTACATTTAAAGCAGCCTCGACCAGAATGGGATGGTTTTTGCAGAGCTGATTTTGGCAAGGTAAAAAGGGTGTTGTTTTACACTACCACTGAGAATTTTTAACCAAAGTATATTATAGACTTTTCATTAAGACCCTAAAGAATCATATCAACTTGTGGAAAATGGGCATCCGATGACCCCTTTAACTAATGTTAACTAATGAACGTTATTGTAGTTTTACCAAAATGATTACTTAAAATAATAATAAAAATAAAAATCTGATGTAAAATAAAGTAAAATACAAAAAAAAAAAAAAAAATTAGTTAACATTAACTAAGAATGAACAATACTTGTAGGCATTTATTAATCTTAGTTAATGTAAATTTCATCATTTACTAATGCATTATTAATGGTAGTTAATAAAAATACAGTGGTTCACTGTTTGTTTAGGTTAGTTTACAGTGCATTAACTAATGTTAAGAAATGCTATAGAAGTATTGTTTACTCTTAGTTCATATTAACTAATGTAGTTAACTAATGTTAACTAATGAACTGTATTGTAAAGTGTTATCCAAACTGCTGCTTGAAATAATGAAAAAAGCTGTTAACTGATGTAAAATAAAGTAAAATACAAAAAACAGTAACACTTTACAATAAGGTGAATTAGTTAACATTAGTTAACCACTTTATCTAACATGAATTAATGAACAGTACTTCTAGGCATTTATTAATCTTACTTTTACTAATGCATTATTAATGTTAGTTAATAAAAATACAGTTGTTCATTGTTTGTTCATGTTAGTTCACAGTGCATTACCTAATGTTAACAAACACAACTTGTGATTCTAAGAATGCATTAGTAAATGTTGAAATTAATATTAACTGTGTCTACACCGGACGCAAGTGGCGCAACAAAATACAGTAGAACCCATTGTAATCAATGATGCTGTCTACACTGGATGCGACAAATTCCCGACAGTAAACTGCTGCCGCGTTCTATTTATGACACACTCACACAAAGTTCAAATGATTTGCAACGGTCGCTTTGTCACGTCCAGTGTAGACAAACTTCAGCTGTTGCGGCGCGGCGTGATGCATCCATGCAACTGTCACGTCCAGTGTAGACACAGTGTAAGATTGATAAATGCTGTAGAAGTATTGTTCGTTCTTAGTTTATGTTAACTAATGTAGTTAACTAATGTTAACTAATGAACCTTACTGTAAAGTGTTACCAAAATTGTTACTTGAAATAAAAAATGTTAACTGATGTAAAATAAAGTAAAATACAAAACAAAACAAAACAAAACAAAAACAAACAAACAAAAAACAACAAAAAAAACAGTAACACTTTACAATAAGGTTCATTAACAGTAGTTAACCACTTTAGTTAACATGAACTAAGAATGAACAATACTTGTAGGCATTTATTAATCTTAGTTAATGTTAATTTCAACATTTACTAATGCATTATTAATGCTCGTTAATAAAAAATACAGTAAATTCCGAAATTAACATTAACTAAGATTAATGTGTTACCAAAATTGTTGCTTGAAATAAAAAAAAGTTTCCTGATGTAAAACAAAGTAAAATACAAAAATAAAAACAGTAACACTTTACAATAAGATTCATTAGTTAACCAGTTTAGTTAACATGAACTAAAAATAAACAATACTTCCAGGCATTTATTAATCTTAGTTAATGTTAATTTCAATATTTACTGTTGCATTATTAAAATCACAAGTTGTGTTTGTTAACATTAATGCACTGTGAACTAAAATGAACAAACAATGAATGACTGTATTTTTATTAACAAACATGAACAAAGATCAATAAATACTGTAATAAACGTATTGTTTATTGTTCGTTTCTGTTAGTTAATACATTAACTAATGTTAACAAATGACACCTTATTGTAAAGTGTTACCAAAAAAAAAAAAACCAACCCCCCCCAAAAAAAACGTAAACATATTTTCTTTCAGCTAGTTTAAAAGGCAGAATTTATCATTTCCATTTAGTATAACTTGATGTATGAAAATGCTTTTTTGAAGCCACACAATTTCTTTTTCATTTAAAAAATATCAGATTTATAGTAGTTTTCACAAATACTGAAGTTCTTCTAGTAAAAAAAAGTCAAATATGAGGCATTATATCTGCCTCGGATTTCTTTAAATGACATAAATCTGCTGTCTGTGAGAAACCTACATATGTAAAATGAGCTTGTTTTATGACATTTCATCCTGTTCTCTCTTTTGTGACCTTTGTAATGCTGTCTAAGTTGTGACCGGGGGTCCACTCCCTAGTGACCACGAATATGAACTGAGCGAGGTGCGCTTTCACTGGGGGAAAGAGAACCAGAGGGGATCTGAGCACACTGTCAACTTCAAGGCTTTTCCTATGGAGGTCAGTGTCACAGTTCTGTCCGTATTAAGCGTTTGCTTTTGTTGGTCCTCTCAGTACTCATCCGTTCTGATGTTTGAGGGACAGATTAAAACAAGCCTGCTTCACACCACACACATAAACAGCATGTATTTATTTTGAGGCCTATATTAACAGGTCACAGTATTCACACTGCATAAGCAATGCAAATAACAGCAGCACGTGAGCTGCAATTTGACTTCTAAGGAAGGAAGCTTTTTTAGCTACAAAAGCATAAAGTGGGACCTCAATCCATGTCAGAAACAACAATACCAGGCTTCACTGAGGATTTATCATCAAGTGATCTATTCAAATCACCTGTTCCTGGCACCTACTCTCCTACTCCTGGTCTTCTGTAAACAAGCAGAAAGATAAGGACCCGTTCTCACTGTGTTACCATGTTTGTCATCCTGTTACCATATCGCATTTTCTCAAGCTGTTGGCACAACCGCAAGTCAAGCCAGTCTTTTAACACAACGTGGAATTGTCATAAAAGTATTATCTCCTTTATAACTTGGCATACCTTGTATATGTACATTTTAGAGTTCAGTTTATTGCAGATCAATCAATTAATCAATTAGTAATAAATATCTCTCACAGCTTCATCTAATCCACTGGAACTCTACATTATTCAACGGCGTGGAGGAGGCCATGGGAAAGAAAAAAGGCATTCTCATCATCGCTCTATTTGTGCAGGTATCACATGTGACTTCCCCACATACTAGATGTCATAACACATACAGAACTACCTAATAGTGTTGCGTCAATAAACATGTCATTGGTGCTGTAAATATAGAAGCTGTTTAAAAAGAAAGGCTGTTTTTTTTTGGCAGTCTTACCAGTCACTGGTAAATTACCAAATGTGACCCTGCCCCACAAAACCAGTCATAAGGGTCAATTTTTTAAAATTGAGATCTTTTCATTATTAAGTATCTTAATGGAACATGATCTTTACTTGATATCCTAATGATTTTTGGCATAAAAGAAAAATCAATAATTTTAACCCATACAACGTTTTTTGACTATTGCTACAAATTTATCCGTGCAACTTAAGTCTGATTTTGTGATTCAGGGTCACAAATTAGCATCAAAAGATCATGTGTGAACTTGACCTTTTCAAAAATACTGGTAAATTTGTTCCGGCAATGAACCGGAATTAGAAGTTGTAACATTACCAGTAAATGCATGAATGCAGAACGAGTTTACCGGTATGAGCAACACGAGTTCAGAACTCGCAGAAGTAAGACGCCTACTCTGGACCAATCCTAACATCCTGACGCAATGAACGCATTTACTTTGTGCTGTGCAGTTTGATTTGTAGTCGTCTAAAGCCCTTTTCGGATGGCAGTTGTTTCTCGTGGGGACGTAAGTGATATAACTGCCATCCGAATCCAGGATGTCGGTGTTTTTCTCTCACGACCCTCACAAAAATCCCCGGCCGAATTACCTACTGTGTTTTGACAAACACCAAGGTTGTGTGGTATTTTAATTGCCGTCTGAATCCACATCTCTGAGTTTACAAGAAAAATCGATTTAAAATTCAATGTTTAATACAGTTTTTGACTACTGCCGAACACCATACGGTAGCCTAACTGTTGTACGTCGCTGTAATTTGCATGTATTTTTATTTCTGAAATGCTGGAAATATTTAAAAGAATAATAATTCATAACTGCTTCACCACAGTGAGTGGGGGCAGAAAGAGAAGAAAAGCATGTAAACATTAAAAATGGGTCTTTATTATGGCAGCAGTAGTAGTGAGGTTCATTAGAGTTTTCCCTCTTTTCCACACTTTTCTTCGGTTTTAAATAGCTTGTAAATGCCCATGCGCATTTTACTTTCACTTTCAAATTAGCAGCAATTCTGCGTTAATTGATTGAATGGACAACAACAAAACAGTACGACAAACTCACTGATACTAAACACAGAATAATTCATTTATTAACAAAATGAATAAAAATATAGGCTTATGGTATAGGCTTAATGTAAAATAACAAATAACTCACGAATCTGGAATGCGACTGTTGTTCCTTACACTGCACTGAGCAGCCGCACTCAGTATTAAATAGTACTGTCTGTTCTCTAAACTAAACTAAATGATTTTTATTACTATAAAAAAAATCAGCTGTGCGCAAGTGATGAAACCATGTTGCGGCTTAACACTGGGTAAGTCCAACTATTGCAACAAGCTTATGCAATACAATTTTAAAATGTGTATTATTTTCTTGGGGCTTAACTGCTTTATTATATACAGATATATACATAACTATATCGCGTATGAATATATACGACTATAGCGTGTCTATTTTCCTATTTTTAAACAGGAGATTTAAATAATCAAATAATAAATAGGATTGTATATTATAAAATATGCTTGGAATAATAAGAATACATTTTACATAATTGTAAGTATTTTTAAATACATTTTACACAATAATAAGAATAAACTTGTAAATAAAATTCAATTCATTTATAGCAGACAATCATGTGAATGGCCACATGATCAGTGCGTTCCCGGATTTGTAGGATCACAGAACTCCTTTCTCCACTGTGAATAAATCGCCATCCGAATCCGTGAGTTTTATAACTGAGGTGATATGTAAATTTATTTTTACTGATCTCCATATGAGAAACAATTACCGTCCAAATAGGGCTTAATATGATGTTTCTGGGCCAAAAGCGCTGCATGAATGTACGTTTGACACAAAAATGTCAACAATATCAACAAAAGCACTGACCGTGTATATCCCTCCATGTCAGAGGTAATTTCTGGTTAATGATGTTAGAGAATTTACCAGTGTTTTTACATTGATGTGTGAATGGTGCTTTACCGGTAAAAAGACAGAACATTTTTATTTACATTCGTTCATTCGTTCTGGTAGTTTTACAGCAATTTACTGATATTACTGTGTGAAAAAGGCTATTGGTGCTCTAATTTGTTCTATGCAGATTGGGAAGGAACATCTTGGACTGAAGGCCATCACAGACGTCCTGCAGGACCTGCAGTATAAGGTGAGCAGAAGGCTCACTAAAGACTATAGCCAAAAATATGACTCTTACGCTTGTGACCTAAAATGTCTCTTTTTTTGTGTACAGGGAAAGACAAAAATAATTCCATGTTTTAACCCCAACACATTACTGCCTGGTAATTCTGAATTCATAATCTCTTATACTGATATTTGCGTTTTATTTGCATGTTTTGATATTCGATCTTTAGTGACAACATCTTGATATTTCCTAGTTAAAGGTTACCAGTGTGTCTGACTGCCTCCGTTGGTTTGTCTACTTCCTCAGATCCTCTCTTAAGAGATTACTGGGTGTATGAGGGCTCTTTAACCACACCGCCCTGTAGTGAGAACGTCACCTGGATTCTTTACCGTTACCCCCTTACCATCTCTCAGATGCAGGTAACACCTCTACAGCTATTGACAAAATATTGTTATTACATATGTATGCTATATAGTATAATAATATATAGCTGTCGCCAAAAGTGCCCAGCCTTTATTAAATCATTATATTGATCTTATGTAGATTTATTTTGTCAGTTAAATACCTTAAAGCTGGCATACCATAAAAATCTGACTTGAAGTGCTATAATCGGGTCCCCAGTGCATCTGCCAACGTAGAAAATGTGAAAAAATCTCCACCCACGGTGCCGCCATTGTGTTTTTGCAAGCAACAACAGTGTACCAGTTCTGACCCCATGGTGAAAGTTTGAGCAAAGCATGCTAACTGTTCTGTCATTGGCTGCACAGATGAGCACTGAACACTATTTAGCTAGTCCCAGCCTCAGAGAAGACGAGAGAGCAGTGGATTTTTGTCATATTTGACAGTTTAAGCACAATAAGACATGAAAGAACTTAGTTCTTAGTACGCACGTCCGCTTTCTGTGCGCATGCTTCAGATGTGTGCGCTCAGAAAATCGTACATCAGAAGTTTAAACTAATATGGTTTAAAACACATGATTTCAACACGATATACATGATAATCAAAATCAAACAAATGTTGTTTAGCAGAGTATCTGAGATATGAGCTGTAAAAGCACAGCCCTATTCTAGAAAAGGGGGTGGGGAGCAGTAGCTCATTTGCATTTAAAGAGCCATGCATGAAAACAGAGTGTTTCTGCTTTCACTCAAAATAGGCAAAATGATATAATAAATGATCTGTGGGGTATTTTAAGCTGAAACTTCACAGACACATTCTGGGGACACTTGACACTTATAGTGTAGATCTCCTTAGATCTCCTTTAACCAAGTTAAATTTGTAAGTTCATTAAAAGCAAATATTGTGCAAATGTCCTCTCCATAAATCACTACGGTGTATAAATTCCCTAGTCAATTTGGAGTATTTCTTTACTGGACAATACACATTTCCTAATTTTATGCCTAAAATGTGTTTTAAAATCACATAGGAAAAAATAAGGACTGTATGATCTCTGTATAATATCAGTCTTTAAAAGCAAGATATTTAAAGTGTACCTGAAGTATAACTGAACAATGTCCACTTTAGCACAATCAAATACACTTCAGTATATCTTTAGTTAGACTTCAGCACTACGTCCGCACAATTAAAGTACATTAAGTACAAAATTAGTTGTTTTAATTTAGCAGACTTTACCAGTTTAGTATACCAAAAATACAACTGGAGGGTATTTTTATTTAGAAGATAAATATGTAAATATATTTGTAGTATACTTAGCATAAAATAAATGTATTTCAAATACATTTTAGCCTAACTTCTCTCTTAACCCTATCTTTGAAATATTAAAGTCTTGCTGACCCTGGCCCAAAAACAACTAAAGTAGTGCATAATGTCTTATCATTGCTTAGAACACTAATTTATATAAACACATTAAAGGGGAAATCAGAAACCGTCTTGACGCGACTTGCACAGGCTGGGGTTTACCTCAGTGATATACATCATAAGTTCAAGAACAATATATGCTGTTTGTCTGCAACTGCATTATCTTTGATCTCAATGACTAGCAGAGCAGGGGTACTTTCAAGTAAAGGCCAGTCATATATTGATTATGAGGTCAAACATGAAAGCAGGTCAGGGTCTTGTCTGTGTTTGATGACTAAAATAAAATTTTTATAGAAAATGTTTCCTTCCTGGATGAACCCAAAATGCAACACTGATATGTAGTGCACCCATTGTGCACCTGAACAGGGTATATGACCCTGCTTATTTTATGTTATGTTATTAAAACAAATGCATTATAAGAAGAAGTTACAATGGAGAATCAAAGCAGAGGAAAGAGGAAAAACTAAAAGATAATTAAAAAAAATACTCTTGCTTCAGCATGTTTCTGAAAAATCTCACACCCAGGGTCCAAATTCAACACTCACCCATAAGTAAGTAAAAGAATGGAATTATTCACAAGTGTTCTGCCCTGTTTAAGTCAAGTCAAATTTATTTATTTAAAAAAATTTCAAAGCAGTTTTACAGAAAGTCACGATGGTAATGTTTATATATTTATAACTTTATAAGCAATCAAGCAGTTGAGATTTGCTTTACATCGCTTTTATGTGAATATACTGTGTATATTTTATTTCAAACGGTTCGATACTATTATTTTGATCAATTCGGTATTTTATACGCTGCTGTTCCGAACTTCACCTGTTCTTCACCGGCAGTGCTTCCTAAATTGCTGCGAAACGGGTAAACGTGACAACAAACAGAACAACACGATGGATCGTCAAACAGATGAAACTCGCTTGAGTTTTGTAAAAATAAAATACGCTCGAAACTAGTAAATAAAGACAACAGTGAAATATGACATTATTTTGCATACAAAACATGATAAAGATGAATGAGCTGACCTCACCGCACCTGTATGCAAGCTGTGCTATAAATCATTAGTTGCCACAGGAGGCAACACATCAAATCTTGCCAAGCATTTGCCATTTGTGAACCTGGACCACAAAACCAGTCTTAAGTAGCACGGGTGTATTTATAGCACTAGCCAACAATACACTGTATGGGTCAAAATTATCGATTTTTCTTTTATGCCAAAAATCATTAGGATATTAAGTAAAGATCATGTTTCTTGAATGTGTTTTGTAAATTTCCTACCATAAATATGTCAAAACCTAGAGATTTATTTTAGAGATTGACAGGTGAGTGCATCATTCATCATTCAGAAATGTAGTTTTAATTAACTTTTATTGACAACTGATCAACGCACATACCTAAGATGGGATACAGAGTAAACACGAAAGCTCAAATGTGCATGACACGCTAGAACCAGTTTAACTTTTGGTCACATGATATTTGCACTTGCATTTCAAACAATCAAATATTTGTAATTTAATTTAATTAATTATTATTTTTATTTAATAACTGAATTTGAATGAAGCATATTAATTATAGTATCATTAATATGAAGGGAATGTTTCAGCCAAGAGAGCGTGAGAGATTTATATTTAATGCTTTTTCTTTGGCTACACTCTTAAAAATAAAGGTGCTTTCAAAGGTTCTTTACAGTGACCATTCAGGTCCATTCAGTCAAAGGTTCTTTGAAGAATCATCTCTTTCTTTTTATAATCTGAAGAACCTTTGTTCGCCACAAAGAACCTCTTGTGAAACAGAAAGGTTCTTCAGATGTTAAAGGTTCTTTATGGAACCATTTAGACAAAAAAGGTTCTTCTATGGCATCGTGAAGCACCTTTGTATCTGAGTCTGAAATCTAAAAACAATCAGAGAGAGATAATAACATAATTTTGAATACTTTGACTGTTAGAATAACACTTTACAGTACAGTAAACTGTTAAAATTTATAAGGTAAGCTGACCTAACAGTATTACAGCACTTAAAGCAGAAGTCCACTTCCAAAACAAAGATTCACATATAATGTACTCACCCCCTTGTCATCCAAAATGTTCATGTCTTTCTTTGTTCAGTCGTAAAGAAATTATGTTTTTTGAGGAAAACATTTCTGCATTTTTCTCCATATAATGGACTTCTATGGTGCCCCGAGTTTGAACTTCCAAAATGCAGTTTAAATGTGGCTTCAAACGATCCCAAATGCGGTTGTAAACGATCCCAGCCGAGGAAGAAGGGTCTTATCTAGTGAAAGTTTCTCGGTTATATTTATCTTTTTTTTTTAAATACTTTTTAATCTCAAACACTTGTCTTGTCTTGCTCTCCCTGAACTCTGTGTATTCTGACTCAAGACAGTTATGGAATGTTGAAAAAAACTCCAATCGTATTTTCTCCCTCAACTTCAAAAATCATTTCAAAATCATCCTACATCCCCGCAGAAGTTCCGGCCCAATCTTTGCAAAGTAAACATGCAAAGAAGATCAAACACCCTTAACAAAAATGGTAAAACAGCGATATAGAGCGATTTCGAAGTTGAGGGAGAACATTAGCCGCTGAAATATGAAATAAGAAGAATAACAAAGTGCAGTAAATGGTAAAACTGTTTGCACTACAAACTAGTGTGTTCGTAATTAAGGTAATACATCAAAATAATGTAGTAAGACACACCAGTTTGCAATATCAAGTTGCTGTTTTGTACAGCTAAAAAAGGTGGAAGCGATGACACTGGAAGCCAGACACATTAAATTTACACATGTCCGCGCCCGCCCTTACAGAAAAAATAAGGTGGATATAAATTGTATTATTTTTATTAAAATAACAGATTGTTACGCTAGATAAGACCCTTCGTTCTCGGCTGGGTTCGTTTACAACCGCATTTGAAATTAATCATTTTTAATTTATTTGATTTATATATTTATATTTGTTCCAGAGTAATCGAACTGTAAATTTGTCATATGCACAAAAGAACTGTAATAAATATAATGCAAAATACAGGTTTATGTATAAAATATTTATAGTCAGTAATTTTCTAAATTCACTCACCAATGCTCACTGTGGAAAGAGTTCATTTTGGCCTCTGCTCATATCTAACCCGCCCACTGCTGTATAGAATCACTGTGCATAAGGTCAGAGAGTGCACAGGTGAATGTTGGCCTTCTTTCAACTAACATTCAACACTTCTCTCTGCCCCAGATTGAGGAGTTTCGTCGTCTCAGGTCCCACATTAAAGGAGCAGAGCTTCCAGAAGGCAATGACGGGATGCTGGGGGACAACTTCAGACCCACCCAGCCCCTGAGCGACAGGGTGGTCAGGGCAGCCTTCCAATGAAACCCCCACAGTAGGATCCATTTTAATCTGCCATGGGTAAATTTCAGGAGATTGCATTCTGTTCTTTGTTTATTCAAGCAGAGCGCCCTCATTTGAGCATAATGCCATGGCTTATGTATGGCTTTGGCTGCTCTTTGTAAAGGAGGAGTTAAGATTAGGCTCCTCACATTAGCTGATTAAATGTCTCATTGTCTGGCTTGCGACAAGAGCCCACCTGGATTTTCCGAATGCAAAACTGTTAGTACTTCCAGAATTAAACAAAACTGTAGATTCATCTCCATATGAGCATTATTCTGACCAATAACTGTACAAAAGCTCTTGCTTAGCGTGCAGTGGCTTAATGGAATTAGGCCAAGTCATCTTAGCAGTATTAGCATCACTACACAATAGAGTGCTGCAAGGCGTAGAGTAATAGAGTAACCCACTTCCTTCTGATCTAGGACTAGCTGCAGCATTGTGTATAGATCTGTCTATTTCTAGAGCTCTCAAGGGGACACCTGAGTCTGCCTGCATATTACTCATTTTGAAATGAGACTTTGAGCAGGCTAATTTAGGCCATGATGATGCAGTGCTTCTAAAAGAGTCTGATGATGTAACCAGAGTAAGCTAAAGTATTACTTTGGCACTAGTCTGTTTATATACTACACTTCTGTTAAAAACAGAAAGATTAAAGGAATAGTTCACCACAACATGAAAATTTGCTGAAAATGTACTCACCAATAATCCAGAAAATCAATTAACATTTTGTGACGTGAAACAAGCCCGTAATCCATAATAAAAAAGCCCGTCCCCTGTTTTCCTCTCACACCAAAATACACTGGCGTATTTCTTTGAAACTGTTTTGGCATATAAACAATGCATGATTTTCGCATATTTCTCTCCTGATTCAAATTAGATGACTGGAGGACTTTTATTTTAGCCAGAAGTAACATTTTAAAGTTAAAAACATCCTAATAATGGATTTATTACAAACATGCAGCTTTTCGCTTTACAAGACATTAATTGATGGAGTCCATTAGTGAGCAAATTATGTAATGTTATATTTCTCTGTATGTATTTTGATATAAAGGGTCTGAACATTTTCAGCAAATTTTTATTTTTTGGGTGATCGTTTCCTTTAAGTGCTTTATCATGTAACTTAAAAGAGAAGTGCATTTCCAGAATAAAAATTTACAGATAATGTACTCACCCCCTTGTCATCTAAGATGTTTGTGTCTTTCTTTTTTCAGTAGTCAAGAAATTATGTTTCTCGAGGAAAACATTCCAGAATTTTTCTCCATATAGTGGACTTCTATGGTGCCCCTGAATTTGAACTTCCAAAATGCAGTTTAAATGCAGCTTCAAAGGGCTCTAAATGATCCCAGCTGAGGAACAGGGGTCTTATCTAGCAAAACGATTGGTTATTTTCAAAAGAAATGTACAATTTCTATACTTTTTAACCTCAAACGCACATCTTATCTAGGTCTGCGTAAACTCTGTTTTTTCCAGTTAGGGTATGTCGAAAAACTCCCATCTCATTTTCTTCTTCAACTTCAAAATCGTCCTACATTGCTGCAGAAGTACAGACCCAGTGTTTACAAAGTGAACATACAAAGGAAATCAAACGCCTCTTCCAAAAAAAGAGTAGACGTTGAAGAAGAAAATGAGATTTTTCGACAAACCCTAACTGTATTGACCCGGATTACACAGAGCTTAAATGCGCGTTGCAGGGAATAGACAAGACGAGCATTTGAGGTTTAATAGTATATAAATTGTACTTTTTTTTTTTTTTGTAGAAAATAACCAATCGTTTCGCTATCTAAAACCCTTCTTCCTTGGTTGGGATCGTGTAGAGCCCTTTAAAGCTGTATTGAAACTGCATTTTGGAAGTTCAAATGCAAGAGTACCATTGAATTCCACTATATGGAGAAACATTCTGAAATGTTTTCCTCAAGAAACATAATTTCCTTACAAATGAAAAACATGAACATCTTGGAAGACAAGGGCGTTAGTAAATTATCTGTAAATTTTTGTTCTGAAAGTGAACTTCTTTAAACCCAAACTATACTTCACATTTTACGCGTTTTGCAGAAAGCAGTTGTTCCACAAGGTGGCAACACTCTACTGGGCCGTTGTTTCATAGTAGAAAACGAAACTAAAGAGACCGAACATCAACAACAAAATAGCAGAGACAACAGACGCTCACGCTGACAAGCGCTTGTGAGCGAGAGGTTATGAGACAGTTCGGCTTTGGTTTAAAAGACTTTTTAAAAATTGCTATCGGCCATAACTTACGGGGAAAAATAGACCAGACACTGGACATGGACGAAGCTTTCTAGAGCTTATTAGAGCAATTAAAGCAATAAGCCTCAAGAAGCCATGATTTACAGTGAATTTATAACAGCTAAGGGGCGTTGTTAGGCACGATGTGAAGCGGAGTGCCTAAAACCCCCTTAGCTGTTATAAATTCACTGTAAACCCACGGCTTTACGGGGCTTATTGCTTTTATAAAACGGTTATTCCATATACATAGTAAGGTTTCACAAAATAAAACAGAGCAAATAAAGTGTAATGATATTAATAAAAGCATTGTTCTTCTGCCAAACAATGTTGTTCCTCAGTAACAGTTGTGGTTGCAAAAAAGTGGCTGCCAAGCAACACGCAGAAGTAAACAAAGGTGTATGTTTGTAGAGTAATTTACAACAGCTTTGAATGTGGCTCAGAATCAAGGACTGGAACTATCCGTTTTATAAAATCGTTTTTAAAAAACGCTACTCAAGCACTCTTCTCCTGTTCAGCACAGATTAGCATTTTCCCTACGTATGTTTGAGATGATGATGAAATAATGTTATTCACCTCAGATTTGATTCATAACTGATTCATGCAAGCCATGAGCTGTAAACACCACAATAAACAAAAACCCTTCAAACACGGTGTAATCATCATTTCCCACTTTCTACATTTTAAATAACAAAAACTACCTATCTAGGTCAAGTATGTTGCAATCATCTTCGAACCAACTGTCAGTAAATAAAAGTCAGGATGTGAATTAGCTGAATCAGTACTAACTAGTAAAACTGATTCCAGTCAACAGATTTGGCAAATAAATATCTCTTAGATCATTGCATTTGAAAGGTCTACTATAGGCTAATTACTAATGCTTCTTCTTCAGCTACGTATTTGTTTGGCTCACATACGTATTTATATTATCACACATATACACACATTTTCCATCGCTCTTACCTCTGTCTAAAATTCTCTCATCCACCCCTCCCTCCCACACATGCGTATACACCCACACAGGATGAACACACTACTTCCTCTGTGCTCAGTAACAGAGAGCACATGCATGACAAGCTGATGGAAGCACAGTGAGATATTGTTCAGGTGTAATGGATAGCTAATGGTCACATAACTGCTTCACAAATCAGCAATGTGTGGTCGGCATGGAAATTGGGGTTCCACAGATGCTTATTCTATTTCCATTTTCAAAATCCTGTACAATGAATCAAAAAAGGTCCCAATCTGAAAGTAACAGTATAACCCTAAGAAGAAAAAACGTATTTCCCAAACATGTTAGTCGTATAAAGACACCAGAGTCTATACCTCTTTACAATAACATTACACTTATTCACATTTCATGTCTCTCGGATAAATTCTATGCTTATGAATAAATAAGTAGTTTCAGTATGATGAACCAAAATGAAAATTCTTGACTTTAAAAAAAGAAAACTTTAACCAGATCTACAGATGTGTGTATGAATGTATTGTTTGATTTGTGCATTACATGCACATACTGCACAATGTTTGTGTATGTGTGCGGTCTTCCTGTGCATGGATTTTTTGTGTGCCTGTGTGGGAGGTTATGACAGCCTACTGCTTTTGACAGCATAATCAGACTCATATAATGTACATTTAACATGATCAGATCAAGTAGCAGTTTCTGTTCAAATGTCTTGGCCCCAATTTCAGTGCATCCCTTTTTACTTTGTGCTGCCCACATACTACACTATATCTATTTTTATCTATCCATCTATATATATATATATATATATATATATATATATATAAATAAAGCATTTTACATTTATTACAAAATAACTCAAGGCAGTAACAATTCAAACAATATATTTTATGTGTGAACTTATGTTCAGCTGTTCTTTTTAATATTTAACTTTTAACTACTTTTACAATTTTTCGGATCATCAGTCATCAAAGCTTGGTAAATATTGGTCACAGACAGAGATTTTGTTAAAATTTTACCAAGCTGATTAAAACTCACTAAAAACTCCCACTGAAGGTAACAAAGTGGTTATATCTAAGTGTGTGGGTTGTTTACTTACTGACTAAATGAGTCTTCTCATTAACGCCATTATATTGTTAATTCAGACTGATCTGCAAACGCACAATGCACATGAATACAAGAGGCGGGATTTATCGCATGAACCAATCACAGCTGAACATAATCAGTCATATCCAATCATATCGCGATGGAGGCATTGCCTCCTCTCATGTGACTTTCCCCCATGTCATGTTTTGTTATATTATATATATTTCTATGCATATAGCATGTAGATTTAAACTTTTTTCTTTATCTTTCAGAGATTATAATGATGAAGAACTAGAGACGAAGGCTCTACAATGTCCTGGCTAAAGTGAAAGTCCATCACTTCCTGTTTTGCTTGGGCATTGTTTTTGTAGCTAACTGTCCTGAGTATGGCCATGATGTGTGCAAAAGCTGCTTTTATTGTTCATCTAAAAACATAATTAACTGGATTTCATGTAAACAAGAGAAAGCCAGTGAGCATGAAGAATCGCCTGGCGATAAGCTTGTATAAGGAAAAGTGAAGGAGCATATTAACGCTTTATGAATATTGATAGAATACTGCAATTAAGAAATTTAACGGTATGTAGCATGTGTATAGTCCTATAAATGTGGCTTTATAGGATACCGTACTACACAGTATAATACACTGACACATAATGTTGGCAGACCTATTTCATACACTGTTTGATTATTTCTGATATTCTGATACATAATTTGACATGATCAGAATCTGTTTAGTCATATCAGAAGGTATAAATGTCTGCACATTGAATGCTTTTAAATATTAGCACTGAAATAAATTCATGCTGTTGAATGAACTAATTAAAGCTGCAAAGACTTTCATGGGTGCATTATTGTTTACTTGTTTACTGTGGTGAATGAACAAAATATAATGGACTGTAGATGTATTATTCTGTGCTTAATGTTTGTTTTAAGTTTATTGTGAAAGTCTATGTGTAGATAGCTGTATTGCTCACATCTGATTCAGGGCTTAGCAGGTGGTGAACAGCAGTTTAACAGATAACCAGTCTATTGGTCTTTCATTATCTTGCTTCACCCCAACTTTTTAGCAATGCTGTTCATCTCTTTGTAGTCCCACAAAAAAGGAAACATGATTCATTGACAGATATGTGTCTGTATGTCATATTATTTCTGAAACCCGAAAACCACAGACTCTGCTGTTCTCATGGGAAACCACGTTCAGGTGAAAATAACTGCTTATGCATACCTTGAAAACCCCCTTGTCATCGTAATGATTGTCATGTAAGGAGTAAGCATAAACAACCTGACATTTACAATACAAAGCACAGTGTCACTTCAAAAATATTCTCATTGTAATTTCTCACTGGATATTTTGGGGCACTACTTATTACTATTACATAGGCCTACTTATTAGAGGTGTAACGATTCACTCGTTTTCTCGATGCATTGATCTTGAAACACGGATTTTTGAATCAGACAGTAATCAATTTAAAACACTAAGAATCCAATGAATCGCAATTTCTAAAGTGATTCAGTGCTTTAAAATATTTACATAAATATAATTACTAAAAGAACAAATGAACGGACCTTGAACAACTTCATGCGCTCCATTTACCTTCTGTCACAGGATTGCGTGTGCGCTCTCACCGATGCATTTTTTGAGCAGCCAACGTGTGATCTCTCCTTAGTACTCAGTCCTGCTACAGTAATGTAGTTTAGTTCTACTCTGTAGTTTTTCAGTGGCTCTCACTCAGTCCAGGACACGCAACCACCCAGGATGTGTCTTCCGACTAGGGATAGCTCGATACCATAATTTTACCTTCGGTACGATACCAGAATGTGATATCTCTATATCGATACTACATCGATACCATAGGTCTCAAAAGATATGAAAATTGAAAACAATTTAGTAAGTAATGATAACAGCATGCACGTCATTAATGACGACATGCGATGAATGGTCAGGTAGCATCGTGTAGTCTGACAAGTTTCTTGTTCCCAACACAACAACAGTTAAAATCGCATAATCTGACATAGTGACTGTCGTAATCAACCAAAAAATCGTGTAGTCTGACCGGGGCTTAAGGGGTGTTGTCAGGCACAACGCAAAGCGGAGTAAACAAAAACACTGTCTTAGTGTGGAAGGCCAACTCGATTTCAACTCAACTATTGACACATACAGTTTGATGCATCTGGTTGTATCAGAAAATGAAGGAATATGTTACGTGATGATTTTATTCACGTGAGTAATCTAGATTGATAATGCAAATATTCACTACGCCAGGGGTGCCCAAACCTGTTCCTGGAGATCGACTTTCCTGCAGAGTTTAGTTCCAACCCTAATCAAACACACCTGTCTGTAATTATCAAGTGCTCTTTGAGATCCTAATTAGCTGGTTCAGGTGTATTTGGTCAGGGTTGGAGCTGAACTCTGCAGGAAAGTCGATCTCCAGGACCAGGGTTGAGCACCCCTGCACTACGCCTTTGGTGTGCACACAGCATTAGCGTGGACAAGACCTAGCCATGCACCTCCTATGGTTCTCAATTACATTTTCAGTGTGTATTAATTATTTTATTTTTAAAAATTACATTTTGGTTTTATTTTTATTTCAGTTTTAGATTTAATAATTTTACTTCTAAATCCTAAACTAAATTTTATTATTATTATTATTATTATTATTATATTTTGGTTTTACCAGTAACATTAGGCCTACTGATGTTTCATCAAGTGACCTATTTAAATCACCTGTCCCTGACACTTGGGTTCCATATAAGGAAACCTTACTGCATGTTTGCTTCAACTGAACAACATCATACCTCAGCCTACACACAATGCTACAGCAAAAATATGGGTATTTTGATGTTAGCATGCTGTCAGTAAGGGCGTTGACATGAAGCAAACTTACTGATTTTATTGTAATCGCATGACCTATTCCACTGGTCCGTGAGAAAATATTAACATCCCCTTAGCAACTAGCATATGCAGCTCCACCCAGCAGCTTCAAAGCCTCTAAAACAGTATATTGAAGCATTGAAGTTGTTTGTCTTCTGAATTCAGAGGATCCACACCTGTGTATGACTAAAAAGTCAGAATCTTGTTTGTGTGCATTGAAAAGGCTTGTAATTGTGTAAAAGCACACCAGTAGAAAAAAAAATACCATGGTAAAAGTACCATGGCACATGAATAACATACTCTTTCAATATCATACTGCAGTTAATGGTTTTACTATCATTGTACCATTTTTGTTAGGATCACATAAGTATATATACTCTTATTTTCTTGCATGTTGTTGCAATGTGCAGCAGTGAGAAAAAAAAAAAATCTGATCTCGCAAAGCAATGCGCAGTGTAGACATTTTGTGACAATTGTGAATTGGACTTTGGACCAAACTGGCTGTATTTTTGTCAATATTAGTGGTTGTATTTAAAGTAGATGCTGTTATAGTTTATATAGGTTAAGTTAGCATTAGCAGAGTTGTTTCAGCACTTTATTTTACATTTTATCATAAAAAAACATGACAAATATCTGATATCAAAATGTTAATTATTGTTTTCTAAGAACCAAGTCAATGACATCCCATATTTAAATGATTTTATATATATATACCTAATACACTTCTGCTAATGCAATGATTTTGTGTTTGTATTTTTTCCAGCCACGCCCCTCCATAAGCCCCTCCCCCAGCCCCGCCCCCAAAATCTCACTCTAGGCTGAACTCAAAAGTTGGCAGCCCTGATTTAATTTTCTTGCATGTTGTTGCAATGCAAAATAAAAGACAAGGACTTTGGATGGCTGTATTTTTGTCAATATGCTCATTTATAACTTTTAGATGGGTGATATCAAATTACTTCAAATCAGCGCAATGTAAAGGCATTCACAATTGCTCATTAGATGCATTACACAAATCAGAATAGCACTGCGAGGTCAGTGTAAAGATTTATTAAAATCGCTCTATCGCTTATGAAAAGCTGATAGTAGTGTCACATCAGAGAGCAGAATCATCACATCTTTAATGAGGATGTGAACATTTATGTAGGCTTCTCATTTAAAGCTGTGGGTGAAGTGCACGATAGGGGCTTTCATCTTCAAACACACTCGATGAGCAACTCGTCATGCTCTGACATCATGGTGAATGGTTAATTGAGGTAGTCAACCTAGTGTGTCACGCTAAATGAAGTGTTTCACTCCAGTAATCAGCAAGAAGGTTCGCACAATGCCCATCAGACAGCTAATTCCTCAATCCTCTTGTCGTTATTAAGACTTGATTAGAGGGAAATTATAGCATGACAAATAAACAAGATACAGATGTTAATATGTTAATAGCTCTCCCTTGGGCCTGAAACAGGCAGATTATAACAATCAGTCACAAATCCTATCACTCTAAAATGGAAAAACAAACATGAGCAACATGCACACGCACACGCGCACACACACGTTAACTTAGCTATCTAAATGAGGACATTACATAGACTTATACAGATATACAGATAGTTTTGATTTTTACAATTAAAACAACAACAACATGCCCTGTTTCACAGATAAGGCTTAAAGAAGAAATAATTTACTCACCCCCTTGTCATCAAAGCTGTTCATGTCTTTCTGTCTTCATTCGTTAAGAAATTATGGTTTTGAGGAAAGCATTTCAGGATTTTTCTCCATATAATGGACTAATATGGTGCCCCCTATTTGAACTTCCAAAATGTAGTTTAAATGCAGCCTCAAAGGGCTCTAAACAATCCCAGCCTAGGAAAAAGTGTCTTATCTAGCGAAACGATCAGTCTTTTTTTGTTTGTTTGTTTTTCAGAAAATAATTTTTTTTATACTTTTTAAGCACAAAAGCTTGTGTAGCACAGGCTCTGGGATGCGCGTTCACGACGCTACATACTACTGAATCACGTCGCAAGGTCACGCGGTACGTACAGACCCAGTGTTTACAAAGTGAACTAAGAAAGTGCAAGTAAGTTTGTAAACGCTGTTTACAAACAAAAAGGTACAAGGATGTCCTCCTCTCAAGTTGTAGATGAAAAAAAGATGGAGTTTTTCGCCATATTCAGTACAGAGACGATGAATTTACACGTGATTCGTAGTAGTGAAGGTAAGTTCGAATCATTTTACCGACTTGGACCTTTGAGTCTCGTTCAGCAAAATGAACAAATCTTTTTTCGAGTCATTTTGTTCATTTTAGCAAAATATAATTAAAATGTTGCGTGTCACTTCCCTAACACATTTACTGTTTACACAAACGTTAATCACACTACAAACAAGACAAAACTATAATGCTATAAGAAACAGAAAAGATTAATTGTTTTAATTCACCTTCTTTAGTCTATGAATAGTTCACCTCATTCATTCATCACGTGACAGCCCCATAAGATGAACAAACGACTCGAAAAACCCGAAGACTGGAAACAGGTGAACTAATTCCAGTACAGAACCTAATAGGATGTTGCGCATGCGCGACTGAACGAATCACTTCCCGAGTCACATTAAAGATTCGTTCAAAATGAAAGAATCGTTCAAGAACGACCCATCACTAATTCGTAGCATCCCAAAGCCTGTGCTACACAAGCTTTTGTGCTTAAAAAGTATTAAAAAAAATATTTTTCGAAAAAAATGGCAGATCGTTTCGCTAGATATGACCCTTCTTCCTCAGCTGGGATCGTTCAGAGCCCTTTGAAGCTGCATTTAAACTACATTTTGGAAGTTCAAAATCGGGGCATCAATCAAGTCCATTATATGGAGAAAAATCCTGAAATGCTTTCCTCAAAAACCATAATTTCTTTACGACTGAAGACTGAAAGACATGAAAGCTCTTGGATGACAAGGGGGTGAGCAAATTATTTGTAAATTGTTGTTCTGGAAGTGGACTTCTCCTTTAAGCCTAGTCCTAGACTAAAATGTAAATCTGAGCTGTTTCAACTGAAAGAAACTTGCACTGACTGGTCTTAAAATATAACAGTGCCTTTGTTTTGCCTCAAGATGCACACCAGTATTGTTTATTAAGCACATTTATAAAAATTACTTAAATGTCCTAATTGAACGATGGCCTAATCCTGGCTAGTCTAAGACTTGTCTGTGAAACCGGGCCTTTGTTGACTTTATTTTTAAACCAGCTTTATGAATGAGGATGTCCCCGAAGGAAGGTTTTTGGAGATATTTTCAGGTTTAGCTCACTTTTAGGTACAAATTTAAGTTAAATTCTGTAAGTAAATTTAGGTATCATAACATTATAAATGTACAGTACAAATTTAATATCATTTCTCGAGATTTGCTAAAGATTAAAGTTAACATGAAATTATTTGTATTTTTAAGGATTAAATTTAAATGTGAAATGATGGCAAAGGTAGTCAAAATGTAAAAATATGGGAAAATGAGGATGTAAAATGAAATATTTAATATTGAATGATGTGTTTTTTTTCACATAATAACGGCCTATATCTAATATAATACTGATATGCTAAAGATTAGCACTTTCAAACCCACAAAATGGATATTCATTTTGAGATTTACAAAGATTACAGTTATTAAGTTACTTGTTTGTTATCCATTAAATATTGGTATTTTTAGAGATTAAATTTAAGTGAGAGATGATGGCAGACGTCATCAAACTGTACAATGTTAACTGCGGTTCTGAACCTTTTAGGGGTTTCAAATATAAAGCACCCAAAACATTTTTAAGATCTCTAATATCAGCCTAACTGATATGATACCAGTTATTTCAGTATCACTCAAGTATTATAGCTTTTATTAATATTTTGAAATAGGTTTTATTATTTTTTGAAGTAACAAAAATGTTTTAGTTTTAGTAAACTATAATAACCCTGTGGTACTGATATGTTGTGCATCCCTAGAGATGACACACACTCATACACTTTCCACATGGTTCTCTTAGACCAACCCTACGCTTATTCAGTCTTCACTCACGTGCTTTAAATAAACATACAGATTCCCAATACGCTTCTGTACAGTTACCATGTCTATGAATAGTCCAGATCTCTTTTATGTAGCATATACCTGTAAGTAAACAGACCGATTGTGAACACAGAGCAGGGATCAGACAGTTGCCTTTCTCCCTGAATGTCACTGTCCCAAATCTGCCCAAACCTGTTTTGATCAAACATTGTGCTTCCATGCGGGAACAGAAATGACTGAAGTGTGTAACCTGGCAAAATTGTATCAACGTGGATGCAAAGCGAATATGAAAATGAGCTGAAAAACACAAAGTTATTATTTCACTCTTACTGTTTTCTTCAAATGCTTCAGAAAAATCACTCAAGTAGTCATTCATAGTGTGATGTACCCGTCAACACAGTCTTAAAGCAAGACGGTTACAGATTTATTTCTTTCTCTCTCAAAAAATACCAGTTTGATGTGATTCTTGGCACCAGAGGGGGTTGATGGCACACTTGTAGCTGCTTTAAAGAAACAGCAGGGGGAGCTCTGAGTATGCAAGAATTTCTGCACGAACGCTGGATAGAAAGGTTTCAGGCCACGGGCCATCTAATTGAGTGATTTGCCATGACCTTTCACGGTCAGGGGGGAAATATCAGTGACAAAGGATTATTCCATTTGACATTTCTATTATTTTCCTCCCAATATTCACATGGATAGTTTATTTGTTGTTTTTGTTGCCAAAAGCACTTGGGCTTGCATTTCAGACATGGCTGATTAAGTTTTAGCTTTTTTAGATTTTGAACCGAACTTATTTCTTGCATTTCAGATTTTTAAGATGTGCAACACGCTACATGGATTCCACTTAAGCACGCTGTCTGTGTAAAATTCACTTCTTCATTGTTCACATTAGATTGCGGTGGCTCTAATTGATTTGTTTCCATAGCAGAAGATTAGGTGGACCCAGATGTACCCTGGAGTACAGAGGTATCGCTTCCCTCTTTTGTTTTGCATTAATTCACAAGTTTATTGATGTCATTCCCGGAATGACCTTTTGCTATTACAGCTTTAATACAAAAGAGCTTAAAGCCCAAACAGATGGTTGCTTCATGGGTTGAGGGACAACTCAACGCCCTTGTAAAGCTGGTGCATTTCCCGTCCGCATTACTACTCATTTTAGCAACAAAAATATACTGTATGCCACGATGGAGACAGAGGGTCCCTTTACATTCCCTCAGCACAGATATCAAATCACAAGTTTCTTTTTTTTTTTCGCATGTGAATAGAAAAGGACCATAGTTAAAAAAAAAAAAAAGGAGTGAGCAAGAGAGAGAGAGAGAGAAATTCCTGGGATGGAGTAGTAAATCCCAAGGGTCCCCAAAGCCCCAGGCTACTACACCTCCACAGACACTCAGACGGAGAAGTATTATGGAAAAAAGAATTTAATGATAAGGTGTTCTAATGAGAAAGTGGGCTAAAGAAAGAAATGAGATGTAAACCGTTATAGTTTTGTAGAATGTTCTGTTTGTGTAGAAAATTCATATGCGGTGCAGATCAGCATTTTACTGGAATGGGATTCTAAAAGGGACATAATAACAACAGATATAAATCAAACAACAAAATCTAATCCATTTCACCATGACCTTTGTGCCCAAAAGAGAGAATGTGTGCAGAGAGAGAGAGAGAAAGGGAGAGGAATGACTATTGTTCCATTAAGCTGCTCTAAAAATAACTACCATTTCTAACCAATGAGCTGTGGGTTGCTATAACGTCCATATCTTTATGCCAATGAGGGAGATATAAATGTGCAGTATGGAAGAGGAGAGGGGGGAGGGGAGAGAGAGAGAGAGGGAGATATTGATCACTCACTGCCAAATGGAATTGAGTGTGCTTGACAACACAGGGCTGGGGGTGCACAAGAACATGGCCTTGTAATTCTGCCCACAGGCTCCAAAAGAGAACAACATTCGGTTTGAGAATATTCAAATCATTTTTTTGCTGTTTGCTCTGCAATTAGATTGTGTGGGCAGTTTACACAATTGTTAGAATCTAGCATGGGTAAAACAAAAACAAGTGGTGTTATGTTTTCAGACAACATTTTTTCTTTTGTAGTGTAACAGTTGTGGATTTCATCAGATATGTTTGCAAATTAGGCTGCTAAGAACATCAGTGACAGTTTTGGACAGTTGAGATATGAAAGAGAATCTCCACAGAGATTCATTATGTTTCTATTTTTAAGCAGCATTACATGTGAGAGTGCTGATGTTCAGTATAGCTTCTACATAGTAGTTTAATAATTATTACATTAATATTAATAATCTTATATTTTAGTCACAATATAGCCAGTTCCATTGTTGCACCGGTGATGAAAATAATTCCAAAATATGCCAGAATCACCTGCACGTCCTGAATGAATCAGTATTTTTGAATGTATCGTTTGAGTGAATGATTCAATGAATCACTTATGAAAGCAGACACTTGTTTCATTCCTGAATTAGTATTGTTGAACACATTGGTTGAATGAATCATTCATTTCTTTCCTTTGTTTTGAATGAATCGTTAGTGAATGCTTGGCAAATGGCTTTGTCTGAAAAACTGCATACTCTCAAGTAGGTACTTGTTTTGAATAGCTGTTAAAAAAAAAGGTTTATCCAATTTATTTTTAAGCAGGCATGGCCATTGTTAAATTTTATGGCTCTGACTTCTGGTATCATCTGTGTCCAGATATTTTTAGCTGTATAAAACAGCTTGTTTTGGTGCTTGATATTGCAAATTGGTGTGTTTTACCATGTTATTTTAGTGTATTGTCTTAATTATGAGTAAACTGGTTTGTAGTACAAACCGTTTTATCATTTACTGGATTTCTCGTTATTTTCCTATAGCGGTTAATAAACTGGAAGTCTTGCTCATAGGCTTATACTGCTGGGGAAAGTTACTTTTAAAAGTAATGGATTGCAATATTGCGTTACTTCCTAAAAAAGGAACTACTTACATTGCTTAGTTACTGTTTATGGAAAGTAATGTTATGTCACTTTTGTGTTACTTTTCAAATCTGGGCTGAATTTTTCTATTTTCTAGTTTTGGAAAATGTTAAAGGCCTTTCACACCAAAAATCGAAATGAATAAGCCTCATGCTGATGGAAAAAATAAATTCATGTCTGTACAGCAAAAAGCAGAAGAAGAAAGTTCAGCACTCTTCAGCAATAAAAAAAAATGAAGCCCCTAAGTATCAAAAGTAATTTTTGCTTATTAGTATGATTGAATTTGATAATCAAAGCTCAGCAGCAAAGACATTGGTTAATAAAATGGGATTAAATACATAAAGGATATTAGTGTTATTTGCCATTTAATTATTGCAGATTTGTGTCATGTTATCAGTTTGCATTTCACTGTTCTTTATTCATTTGGAGAATAGTGAATCATACAGTAACCATAAACGGGCACACAATGGCTCTGCACTTACTCCTGATTTCCCCCAACATGGGGACAGCAGAGCTTACAGTCAATAAATGGGAAAACAATATTTGAAAAAGTAAGTATATATTATTATATTATAATATATTTTCAATATATTTGTTTAAATATAAAAATATATTTTCTTGTAAATTAAAAAGTAATGTGTTACTTTACTAGTTACTTGAAAAAAGTAATCTGATTACGTAACTCATGTTAATTGTAATGTGTTACCCCCAACACTTTAGGCTTACTTCCGTGTTGAAGAATAAAGTGGATACAGTATGAATGTGTATAGTATGAATGTTGTCATTATTACGTGTCTTACCAGCATCAGTTGTGTCACTTTACTGCCATTCACGATTCTTCTACTGTGGCCTCATGAGATAGTGAAATGACCATTGTGTGCCAGAAATAGTAGGTCATCCAGGTACTTTTTTCCTGATCTTTTATGACTACTGTGAATTTGGAAATACTTCTTCTTGTCACATACTGTTTTTTGCCTGCTATATACAGTTGAGGTTAAAAGTTTGCATACCCCTTTCAGAATCATTATTTTTTACCAAAATAAGAGAGATCATACAAAATGCATGTTATTGTTTATTTAGTACCGACCTGAGTAAGACTTTTCACATAAAAGACATTTAGATATAGCCCACAAGAGAAAATAATAGCTGAATTTATAAAAATGACCTGGTTTAAAAGTTTACATACACTTAATTCTTAATACTGTGTTGTTACCTGAATGATCCACAGCTGTGCTTTTGTTTTATTGATAGTTGTTCATGAGTCTCTTGTTTGTCCTTTGTTTGAACAGAATGGAGAATTTGAACCCTTTCTGACAATGACTGTATTTTTGAGATCCATCTTTTCATTTTATGCCCAAATATCATATTTTTGGAGAAGTGTACATTTTTCTTATTTTGCCCAAATATCATATTTTTTCATTTAGTACTGCCCTTCAGAGGCTACAGAAGATACTGACATGTTTCACAGAAGACAAAATAAGTTAAATTTACCCTGATCTTCAAATTAAAAAAGTTTTCACACCCTGGCTCTTAATGCATCGTGTTTCCTTCTGGAGCATCAGTGAGCATTTGAACCTTCTGTAATAGTTGCATATGAGTCCCTCAGTTGTCCTCAGTGTGAAAAGATGGATCTCAAAATCATACAGTCATTGTTGGAAAGGGTTCATATACACACAAATGCTGGAAAACCGTAGAATTTGTGGGACCTGAAGGATTTTTTTGATGAACAGCAGGCAGTTAAACTTTTTAGGACAAACAAGGGACTCATGAACAACTATCACAAACAAAAAAACAGCTGTGGATCATTCAGGTAAGAAGATTAAGAATCAAGCGTATGTAAACTTTTGAACCGGGTCATTTTTTATAAATTAAACTATTTTCTCTTGTGAACTAAAACATCTTTCATGTAAAATATCTTATTCAGGTCAGTACTAAATAAACAATAACAAGCATTTTGCATGATCCCTCTTATTTTGATAAAATAATTAACATTTTTAATGATTCTGAAAGGGGGATGCAAACTTTTGACCTCAACTGTAGTAAAAAAGTATGCAATTTTAGATGCAGCCTATGACTCATAAAGACATCACTTGTTTGGTTCCTGAATAATTCAGGGTTTTAAAATGAATCAGTTAAATTAATGATTCAACGGCCTGTTCTTAAAATGAAAGCGGCATCCTCTGGAGGTCGCATTTGCAGGCTGTATATGTCATCAAGTTTGGTTTGTTTTAGTTAGCTGAGCATTGTATTAGCGAGTCAAAAGCATATTACAACAATTTACGCTTCACTAAAAATAATGGTCAAATTTATAACTGTTAACATTATAAAATAAGGTCTTTTTTATGATGTATGCAGTCTACAAATGCAACCTGGATGCAGGCTTCCGTTTGAGAAACGGCCAATGACTCATTCATTTTTGAACAAATCAAATGATAATTAGACTCTTTTTTTAAGACAGTAACTTGTCGCCATCTACTGCCGTAATGATGTAGCTTGCAAAAAGAATTAAAAAAATGTAAATTGCACAGATTGATAGACTGGACTAAATATCAGCATGCCCTGCCATTCAAAACCATTGTATGCTACAAACCATTTTTTTCCCACAACAAGTATAAGACCCTTTTAAGCAAATAGCAGATCAGATTTCTTCCTTCTTGACATCCCCACTAATCTACTATCAATCTTAAAATCTAAAGTTACTTTAGAAGGCTCTTTGTCATGTTAACAATCTTGTCTAGAGTGTCAGGCCTGTGGAAAACAAAACTGCCATTAAGAGGAATATTAATGTTATGCTAAGTTGCAAACGGGGCTCAGATACAGGCAGCACATTTGATGAGTATAATCGTATCTGGTGCAGTTACAAACATTATTTAGACATCAAGCGTAGAATTGTATTATTTGGCATCATTTATAAAAACGAATCTCCGTAAAGATTATGCTGTATGGTCACTGCATCTTAGCATGGAAACACAGCTTTAAAAACAAGTATTAGACAATGGCACACAAACTCCTTGCTTTGAAATGCTGCATATACAAGTGTCTTCTAGTGACAAAATCCATCAAACCTGCACCTTCACGACAGGGGGTGTTTATTATCGCAGGGAATCGCACCCTGGCCAGAAGCAGTTGATGCAAATGGAGTGGCACTAGGTTTTAGCAGCCATTCCAGGCAGGCAGCAGAGCATTATGTGGACAGATTGGAGTTGATACGTGATTGTGTGAGGGCAGGGACCCAGAAAATGGGCAGTTATTGAGACTGGGCTCTGAGGGGAGGACAATGTCCCATTCAATTGGTGAATGTGACACAAGTGTTGATGATGAAATGTGAAAGGGAGAGACTCGAAACGATGGAATTTGCTCCATGGAGCCTCCCAAGTTTGGAATTTCATCACACTCTAAACTTACTTAGGCTCAGGTTTTGTTCGCAGGCTTCATGTTAACTAACATTCCCGAGTCCTGTCTGGATAAATAATACAAGAAAGCAGTCACAACGGACTTGTCGCTTTGTTACCTCATACCTCATTAAAGAAGAGCATTTGGAAGAGAGTCAGGCATAATTAAACCCAATGAGTGGTCATTTAAGTACAACTAGAGGATAATCAATATTGATTTTTCAACTGTTTTAGAAGTGCATTGATTAAACATCACTCAGGAATAATTGATGTTTCTAGACGTGCATTACATTACATTTTAAAATGAAGTTCAAGCCCGAATGTCTGAACGTATAGAGCTACAAAATGATGGGGTCTTGACAGGACCCTGCTAAAAGGGGGTCACTGCAAACCGTACTCTAACAGAGGCAATGACCCAGCAGAAAGAGATCATCAGAGCAAACTAGGTCTGTTGCCCCTCAAGTGGGCTGTGACAGGGGAATCAAAGGACTATTAGAGTGGTATAAGATTCTCCACTGTCCCTGAACTGCGTGTCCTTTCTCTTGAAGCTGAGCTTCCGGAACCGACCAAGCATCACTGAACCCACTGATTAGCTCATAACAACCTCTGATCAGGAGACCACTGTCAGACCACCAAGACTCAAGACACAAAAAACAGAGTACTAAACCCAAATGCTGCAGTGGAAGCTGTTGGTGATCTGTGCCCAAAACAATCCATCCAACCACAGAAACCACACTAGCTCCGTAGCTCTAAAAGGTATAGTTCACCCAAAAATGAGAATTCTGTCATTAATTACTCAGCCTCATTTCATTCCAGACCCATGAGTCAATCCATAATTAGGGGTAAATGTCATGTCCATGGACTCTATTATCAATTTTACTAACGTTTCACTTCAAACAATGATCACTTTTATATCAGGGGACATTTCTAATTAATCTAATACAAAAATCCAAACAGATACCCATCTTTTATATTACAAAAATGCCATATTCTATTCTGGAATTTACTGTTTTTGTGCTGTCCGATTTGGTAAGGTTTGGCTCTTCAGATTAGTATGTTTCTGTATATATTTCTTTTAAATATTTATTAAAAAATAATCATTAAATTACGAGAAAGGTGTTTTAAAAAATATTCTGCTCATGCATCTACACTAAATCATCCTTTTTGTGTATGTAGAGTAATCAGTGTCAACTGTGTTACTCCCTATTAAACCCACTATAAATCAGCAATGGTTTGTTCCAAAGTCACATGTCCAACATCAGGTGATGTAATTTCCTTTTTTTGGAGGGAAATTTGAAGACAGTGTGCTCAATCATAACTTCTCCGCTTCAATAATTTATCTATATTATTGTCTGCACATAGAGTAGATTAATTGACCGTCAACTGTGTTATCAACATGTTCTGGTGAACTTGTGCCACATGTTATTTTTCTAAATATGTAGAGAAAGAATATAAAAACATAAGTTAATCAAGGTCATGTACTAACTAGTCCAAGGTCAGTAGTTTGCACAAGGCCAAAAAATTGCCGAAATGTCAACTGTGTTGACATGAAGGATTAACAATGTTGGCAATTTAATGTCAGTTTATGCTCACACTGAGTGTTGTTGATAAAAAAATTATACATATATATATATATATATATATATATATATATATATTCACAAACTATTGTACACAGAAATTACATAGGAATTGCCTAAAACCATGAGTTGCATTACAGTGGATAAACTTAACCAATCTAATCACAGGCACACTTTCTGTGAACACAGTATATTATATACACATTATATTCACATTTGTCAAGGGTTATAAAGTGTTTATCTTAAAGAAAGTTCTCTTCTTTTCTTCTAATGTGTCCTGTCAACTGTGTTACTCTTGTCAACTGTGTTATGTGTGTTTTTTATGTCGTAAATCTTTTAAAGGAGAAGTTCACTTCCAAAACAAAGATTCACATATAATGTACTCACTCCCTTGTCATCCAAGATGTTCATGTCTTCCTTTCTTCAGTCGTAAAGAAATTATGTTTTTTGAAGAAAACATTTCTGTATTTTTCTCCATATAATGGACTGGTACGGTGCCCCGATTTTGAACTTCCAAAAGGCAGCTTAAACGCAGCTTCAAATGATCCCAACCGAGAAAGAAGGGTCTTATCTAGCGAAACGATCGGTTATTTTCATTTTAAAAAAATACGATTTAAATATATTTTAATCTCAAATGCTCATCTTGCCTTTCTCTCCCTAAACTCTGTTATTTCAAAATCATCCTACATCGCTGCAGAAGTACCAATCCAGTATTTGCAAAGTGAACATGTAAAGAAGATCAAACACCCTTAACAAAAAAGGTAAAACAGCGATATAGGAAGATTTTGAAGTTGAGGGAGAACATGAGATTTTTTGACATACCCTAACTATCTTGAAACGGAAAAAAAAACCAGTCCAGGCAGAGACAAGATGAGTATTTGACAATAAAAAGTATATAAATTGTATTATTTTCATGAAAATAACCGATTGTTATGCTAGATAAGTTACGCTTCTTTCTCGGCTGGGATCGTTTACAACCACATTTAAACTGCATTTTGGAAGTTCAAAATTGGGGCACCATATCAGTCCATTATATGGAGAAAAATGCTGAAATGTTTTACTCAAAAAGCATAATTTCTTTACCACTGAAGAAAGAAAGACATGAACATCTTGGATGACAAGGGGGTGAGCACATTATATGTGAATCTTTGTTTTGGAAGTGGACTTTTAAATGTGAACTAAATCGTCAGACAAAAAGATGGGGATATCTCTGGAGATGGAGGTCTTGGGTAAGGATGGTGAATAACACTAAATTTAGCATACTGTGGATTTATGTTAAAGAAAAGTTCCATTATTCATGATAGCATCCCACAGAATGCCCATTATAAAGCCCCAAATTCATATTTTTAAATCAGTTAGACAGATAACCTCAAAAACTCTGGCTAATAGACTCAAAAACCTTCAAACGAATGCGTTATCAAACATGTGGTCCTTTATTCATGTTTCATTTGACACAGCATTTGTCCATAACACAGCTGACAAAATAATGAATCAAATGTTAATTTTCATTAACATATTTAAAAAGTCATTAGAGCTTAAGCTTGCCAAATAATTAATTTAGCACATTAAGAGGATATATTATTCAACCACCTAGTTTATTTATCAAAAAAAGAATACTGATTTCCTGACTTTTGGGCTGACATGAAATGTACCCCTATATATAATTGTGTTCATCTTCAGAACACAAATTAGGATATTTTTGATGAAATCTGAGAGCTTTCTGACCCTGCATAGACAGCAATGCAACTGACACGTTCAAGATCTTGAAAGGTAGTAAGGACATTGTTAAAATAGTCCATGTGACATCAGTGGTTTAACCGTAATGTTATGAAGCTATGAGAATACTTTTTGTGCACTAAGTAAACAAAAATAACAATGAAAAAAAAAATTAAAAATGTCTTTACTACCTTTTTGGGCCTTGAATGTGGTATTTGTGTTGCTGTCTATGTAGGTTCAGAAAGCTCTCAGATTTCATTAAAAATATCCTAATTTGTGTTCTGAAGATAAACGAAGGATTTTATGGGTATATATTTTATTTTATTTGGAACAACATGAGGGTGAGTAATTAATGACAGAATTTTCTTTTTTGGGTGATCTATACCTTTGATAAATATCCCTATTAATAAATATCCCTATTCTGGTCTTTATTTGTTCCATTAATTATTCTTTTCACTTTAAGGAATGTAACAGAAATCCCAGATTATGCAGTTATTCCACTAATAAATATAAAGCAACAACAAAACAAACTGAACACGATTGCATATTTCATTCATTCCTTTATACCACTGACAAAACTCATCATGTGTATTTTTAACTACATATTATAAACAACCAGTAACTAGGTACACCAATTAGGTATCACTAGTCTTAAGTATAACATAACACAGTATCAGTTGATTCATGTAGTCGGACACAAAGAAATTAATGACTTGGGTTCTGTAATAAATATTGATTCATGTGCTTGTGATTCATTAAAAAGAACATGTTCATAAGAGAATTGCTTGGGGATAGGACTTTGCTGGTCACCCTCTATGTTTTTTAATTCTCTAAAAGATTGACTTGGTCAAGAATCTGATATTAGTGGTTATTCACTGTACATTTAGAGTATTTTACGCTAGTAGAACTGAGAATCATGTAAATCATAAAATAACACTGGACAGACAGTCCTATTAAAAAAAATGTTTAAAAATTAATTTAATTAAAAAGTAATTGTTAATGATCAATAGTGAGACTGCTCAGGACGTATGTGGTCCTGGACCACAAATCCATACGAATCATATGAAAGTTGAATAAATAAGCTTTCTATTGATGTATGGTTTGTTAGGATAGGACCATATTTGGCCGAGATACAACTATTTGAAAGTCTGGAATCTCAGGGTGCAAAAATAAAAAATAAAAAAATCAAAATGTTGAGAAAATCACCTTTAAAATGGTCCAAATGAAATTCTTAGCAATGCATATTACAATGTATATTAAGTTTTGATATATTTACGGTAGGAAAATTACAAAATATCTTTACTTAATATCCTAATGATTTTTAACCCAATTTTAATTTTAACCCATACATGTATTTTTTGGTTATTGCTACAAATATACCCATGCTACCTAAGACTGGTTTTGTGGCCCAAGGTGTGTGTCAGTATTCTTGTCAGTACTTTCAGCTTTTTATTTAATAATGCATTTATTTTCTTATGTGGTTGAAATGGGCTTTCGTACAACAAAGCCCTTTATGATTTTGTCTTTTAGACGGTGGGCGCATGTCGGCCTATCTAGGTTGTCATGTCCTTCACAGAGCTCTCTGCCTCTTAAAAAGTCAAAGTTGTGAAATGTTCATGTTTATTTACATGGCTTCACAGTAACAGACTCTCCTTTCATTTTGAGAAGTCAGCACAAGTCCTTTGGACACGGGAGAGGCAGACTATGAAACTCCACCAGCATTATGTATATTTTATTTGGTGTGGTTTGTACCTTAGTGGAGTTTCACACCTCCTGTAAGTGCTGTAAGTTATGCTTGGGCTGTATTCTGTTTCACATTCATAATGAGAAGGAATGGAGGAGAGGAATGTAATCACAGCTGCCCCTTATAAAACCCTCCTTGTGTTTTGCAAACCACATGCCACACTGGGCTCGCTGTGCCAAGTCAAATAACATGCATTGTATAGTAACATTTACTGCGAGACAACAGCTTGATTGAACATATTCAGTTCAGACACAATCTCCCATTACACTCCGAGGCTCTGGTGGCTTGTCATCAATGTATTGATCAGCAATTCATCATAGTTTGGATTTAGTCTTGGCTCTCTGTTCGCTAGTAAATAATGATCATTAAAACGGTTATGTATGACGTTCCTCATTTATCAAAAATTATACTGTTTGCTTGTTCTCCACTCTTTCAGTCTATAAATGTCAATGCTATCTCAGTAACAATAACATAAAGCTTTTTGAAAACTGAGTGATATGCAAGAATGTAGTTTTCAGTGAATACAACAAGCTGGTTTCACTGTGTGAAGATAAATATTTAAGATAGAAATGAGATTTGGCAGAATCTAGGTCATAAAGTTCATGAAAACAAATCCATTCATGGAATGTTTATATTGTTTGGTTAAACTACTGTGTGCTCAACAATGTTTCTTCTTAGTCTGAAAATTTGAAAGAAGTTGAAAGACCACAACACATAATTAGATGTGCATCCGTTGAAAGGATGTTTCAGATATAGGCACGTCTGGGTTTGGAAGCCTCAAGACCGTGGCTAAATTTGTAACAGCATACTAGCATACTACTCGTTCTATTTTTGCCCTGTGTCAGAAGTAGTTATATGCTAGTGTTCTGAATTCCATATTTTTCTTAGAAAGTGCGCTTACATGGAAGCTCTGTATTTTTTGTTTATGTTCCAATATGTCGCTATCTTGAACTTACTCTGACACCTAGTGCTGTGGGTGTAAAATGACACCAAAGCAGAAGCAGGTAACGTCTTCAGTTATTGATGACATTGTAGAAAAACACTTTTCAGAGTAAGCTGTTATTTTTTGTATATTTTATCTAAAATTAGAACAATATATATAAACATTTTATTATTTTTTTTTTTTTAAATTCATGGAGATAATAAATGGAAAATGTTCCATGCTTAAATGGAAGATTTCTGCCACCTGTTTGGATTTATAAACCACTAAAAACACAAACAATTTTAGCCATTTTTTTTACTGATCATTAAATGAGTTCCCCAGTTCGTATGAATTCGTACAAATGACCTACATCTAATCCTGTCCGTAAAAGTTCCCATCACTAGGGTCTAGACAAATCGTACAAAATTACCCGAGTGAGGTTGTAAGAAATTGTTCGATTTGTGCAAAATAGTACGTATTTTACGAGTTCCCTAATTCGTATAAATTCGTACAAATGACCTACACCTAATCCTCTCCGTAAACCTACCCATCACTGTGGTCTAGACAAATCGTACAAAATCTTCTGAGTGAGGTTATAAGAAATTGTTCGATTTTTGCTAAATCGTACGTATTTTACGAGTTCCCCAATTCGTATGAATTCGTACAAATGACATACGCCTAATCCCACCCCTAAACCTTCCTGTCACTGGGGTCTAGACAAATTGTACAAAATCATCTGAGTGAGGTTGTACGAATTTGTATGAATTAGCCACCTCGTAAAATACGTATACAAATTGGGAAATCAAAAGCCGCCTTCCTGCTGTCTCACACATTTGGATTCGATTGTTGCATTTCTCCCTCTACTTGCAATCACATAGAACTTTCAAATTGGTTATGCAGCAACCGTTACCTTGGCATATCTCAGCCAGGACATCCTAAAAAGGTATAATTGCTGCCCAATACATGAACTGTGTCTGCTTAAGTACATGATGTGATCTATCCACACATACAGTATATTATATTATAGCTCTATATTACTTACGGACTTATCTCTGGCAATAACAGAATAATTCCAAATTCCCTTTGAAAAAAAAAGGAAGCATCACAGAAATTCTAATAGTTTCCACTACAAATACCATTACAAACATTACAAACCATCAACTTTTAACCATTAAAAAAATGGGTTTCTGTTGTGTGTTTTGGGATATATTCCATTAGCATTTAGTGGTTATAACATGCCACCAAAAGAAGGCGACCAAATACCAGTAGAAACCCACAGGGTCCATTACAGTTTAATACACATTAAAATCAATACAATCCCATTATAACCACTAAAACCATTACAAATTCTGTGATGGTTTCTATTTTTTTTTTTAAAACAGGGGTAACAATGAAACAAGCATTTTCTGTAAAGCTGCTTTAAAACAATATGAATTTTGATAAGCACTATATAAACAAACTTGTATTTCAGTATGTCGCCCCCATGAGGTGATCTGCTTCATGAAGAACAAACCATGAAGAATAAGCTTTTTTGTTTGTTTGTTTTGAGAGAGAGAGGGAGAGAGAGAGAGAGAGAGAGAGAGAGAGAGAGAGAAGTTACTTACTGCATTGTTTATCCCTTTTTTAGGCTGAGCTGCACCAACACAAGATTAAATTGACAAAAGATTAAAAATGTTTTATATAATAGACTCGCTGTTGATAAGTGAAATATGCTATTTCACTACACCTGGTCTGAGCACAACACAAAACATCTCGGCAAATCATTCCTTCATCAAAATTTAGCCTGTCTGATCTTTACTCATTTTCTATTATCCAACCGCCGCGCATAGCGACTCCACCCCACCCCCTCCATCACAGCCACACACTGAAGAAAAAAAAAAGATAAAAATTGAAATCCAAAAACTCATCTTACATTGTTTGCTCTATAACATTCCGAACAGAGGATATCAGATGCATGGGCAGAGTGAGCCCAGGTGGAGTGGGAGTGCAATCACTCCAGAAGCAATAAAGAGCTGAAGAGATTGAGGTCTACACTGATCAAATCACACTGTTTCTTCTCATCAAAACGAGCACACTAATATTGATCTCCAACATAAAAAGCACACGCACCTGAACTCTTTTTCTGAAGTCGTCACAGGCTATTACCACATTCATTTTTCCCCCTTCTCCATTTCCCTTTAATTAATATCAAATCGAATTTCTAGTGCTGCCCTAACAACTTGACAAATCAAATCAAAGATTTTCTAGCCTGATAATACAATACATTCACATCTCGGAGCCAGCAACATGCCTTGCGTCTGTTGTGTGGAAGTAATCATTACGCCGCTGCTGTCAACAGCATAATCAGATCAAATTATACATGGGACTGTGTTTTTCCCCTTGTAATTGATTTACATTGGTGTTTACAGATTCGCAGTGCCGTCAGCTCAGCACTCTCTCAACTTCATTTTTTTAAGCAGATTCCAGTACAGATGCCGCGTACACAGCACTTCTAATAAGGTGAGACGCAAAGGCTGTAGCTTTTATTCCCCGGAGCTTTACGAGGATGGATGTGTGCTAAATGAATGTGGTACAAACTACACCGGCAACACAATATAGGTCATTTGCTATGATCTCATCACTTCGTAGCTGTCGAGTGATAAGATACAACTCCACTGCCACATGGACTTGCACAAATTATATACAGCGAGGCCCAAAAGTCTGAGACCACAATGTGGTCTCCCCCCCACAATGTAGTCCCCCCCCATTTAAACCTAGTAATAAGCAAAGTTTAAGATAGTGAAAATGTGAAAAGCTATGACGTCAAATGAAAAGATTCTTATTTCTAGGTCACTAAGCAAATTTAAGCAAATCTGTGACCCTGACATCAGCTGATGTGAACTCAAAAGGTCAGATGTTCTTGAGTCCACTGAAGCACAAGATTGACACAAACGTCTGGAGTTCATGCGGCTCAAGAACTGCTGTTATTAAAGCAAACCAAATATGCTTTGAAACAGCAAAGACATAAAATGTTATGCTAATACTTTGGTCTCAGCTATTTTTGTTTTCTAAATTTGTTACACAAATTGTTCTTTTTACCATAAATGCATCATGCAATTGCTAGAATGTGTTAATGGGACTATTCTGCACTCAAGATGCCCAGCAACACCTGCACTTCACAATATAGCAAGAGCTGAGTACCTTACTGACAGACAGAAACCAGGCATACTGATCTAACTACACTGTTTACTTTTGTACATATGCTCAGGTTTCTGTTACTTGCAAACATGTGCAAACTTCCTTGAGGCAATTCTGGCCCTCTATTACCGTCTCTCTCTCTCTCTACCTATAGTAAAAATGCTGACATAAATACATGTTTTGGTATGTTTGAAAGAATTCCTTTTCCAAAAATCACATATTGGCTGAACACATACATGTTTCCCTTTCAGACATGTCCTAATATTTATAAATACATTCTACCATTCAAAATCCAGGGTAAGATTTTTTATAAGAAGTTAATTTTATTCAGCAAGGACGCATGGAATTCATCAAAAGCGTCAGTAGACATTTATAATGTTACAGAAGATTTCCACTTCAAATAAATGCCTGTTTTGTACATTCTATTCATTAAAGAAAAAAAATATCAAGGTTTCAAATATATTTAAGGGTTAGTTCACCCAAAAATGAAAATTCTGTCATTAGTTACTCACCTTCATGTCGTTCCAAAGCTGTAAGACCTTTGTTCATCTGCAAAACACAAATTAAGATATTTTTGATACCACATTCTAAATAATTTTAACAATGTCTTTTCTGGGCCTTAAATGTGTCAGTTGTGTTGCTGTCTATGCAGGGTCAGAAAGCTCTCAGATTTCACCAAAAATATCTTAAAGGAGAAGTCCACTTCCGGAACAACAGTTTACAGATAATGTACTCACCCCCTTCCTCCAAGATGTTCATGTCTTTCTTTTTTCAGTCGTAAAGAAATTGTTTTTTTGAGGAAAACATTTCAGCATTTTTCTCTATATAATGGACTGCTATGGTGCCCCGAGTTTGAACTTCCAAAATGCATTTTAAGTGTGGCTTCAAACGATCCCAAATGTGGTTGTAAACGATCCTAGCCAATGAAGAAGGGTCTTATCTAGCGAAACAATAGGTTATTTTCATAAAAATAGTACAATTTATATACTTTTTAATGTCACACACTTGTCTTGTCTCGCTCTCCCTGAACTCTGTGTATTCTGGCTCAAGACAGTTGTTGAAAACGTATGTTGAAAACTTAGATCGTATTTTCTCCCTCAACTTCAAAATCATCCTATATCACTGTTTTACCTTTTTTGTTAAGGGTGTTTGATCTTCTTTGCATGTTCACTTTGCAAAGACTGGGTCGGAACTTCTGTAGTGATGTAGGATGATTTTGAAATGATTTTTGAAGTTGAGGGAGAAAATACGATCTGAGTTTTTCGACATTCCCTTGAGCCAGAATACACAGAGTTTAGGGAGAACAAGACAAGATGAGCATTTAAGATTAAAAAGTATTTAAATTGTATTTTTTTTAATAAAAATAACCAACCATTTAGCTCAATAAGACCCTTCTTCCTCGGCTGGGATCGTTTGAAGCTGCATTTAAACAGCATTTTGGACATTAAAACTCGGGGCACCATATCAGTCCATTATATGGAGAAAAATCCTGAAATGTTTTCTTTAAAAAACATAATTTCTTCACGACTGAAGAAAGAAAGACATGAACATCTTAGATGACAAGGGGGTGAGTACATCATCTGTAAATTGTTGTTCTGGAAGTGAACTTCTCCTTTATTTTGTGATCCGAAGATGAACAAAGGTCTTACAGGTTTGGAACAACATGAGGATGAGTAATGAATGATGTAATTTTCTTTTTTATGTAGCGCTGTTTTTGAAATAGATAATAGGTTTCATTTTAACCACTAAATTAGTATATTAGAATGACTGAAATAACATTTAACAGTGTAAAGTCTTTGAATTTGTAATCAAAATTAGGTGAATATAGGGATTGTTTTAAATCTGTTATTGACATTCTATAGGAAATTACATCATATTTTCAAATTTCATGGGTTCTGTTAGGTTTTGTTGTAGTTGTAGATGTTTGTCTCACTGTAAATCATTCCTTCTCACTTTGTATTTCTAGAAACTTATATGTTTAAAATGTCCAAAGATTAAGTAAAAAAAATATATATATAAAAATGAACTTCAATTTGGCACCCTCATGTTAAGTTAACTCTCAGTCCCCCAGTGAACTATAGCTAACTTTAGCTCTGTTATATCCTGTTAACTTCCAGACTGAAAGACATCCTGTTCATTTTCTTGCCATTTTGCTTTTGTGTAAATAATCAAGTTATAATTAATAAACTGTAGGCCCTGGAGCTTGACCAGAGCATACTTCTGGAAGTCTGACAGCTACAGCCTTTTTATAGAGATACTTTCCTACATCATAACACAAATATATTCATTTTTCATCAAAAGTTACAGAACTCTATAAAACTGCAGTGACCCTAGCCGCATTTCAGTTTGTCCTTCTCTGTTTTCAACAGATCCAGTCTGTTCAGACAAGATGCAAAGTTCCATCAACATGCTAATGTTCTTTATATCGCTCTTCACTGATATTCAAAAAGCTTTGGCAGAAAACAGCTTCTTGCACAATGCTGACTCACTCATTTCCATTTCTGACTAAGCCTATTCAAAGGCTGAGATGATATATGCATGTGCGCATACATCAGTATGCAGTAGTTTTTTTTTTTTGAGAGTGGTAAAGAGAGACAGAGCTAGAGAGAATGTATAAGAGAGGAGAGTAAAACTAAGACCTTTGACAGCTCACAATAACAGCTGTCTGAATGCTGGCTCTGAATTTTTTTATTGTAATGGTAAAACTATCTTTTAGTTGGAATTACAGTCTGAAGCCATTAATGTTTCACTAAACAACAAACAAAAGACTGAATCATAGTCTGAGTACACTAACCATGTGCTGTTAAACAAAACTGTAGAGGGAACTCAAGAACTCAAGAAAAATCATTTCCTATATGATCAGTTAATAAAAGAACATATAAGACCGTGCAAATAAAAAGCCGTTTTGAAATGAATCAGTGACATGTGCACATGACCTTTCAGTCTCTGTGCCTCATTCAGAAACTGCTTAACCATACATTCTACTCATTCCAAGCAGAGCACACTTTATGAAATGAGTCCATACAGAGAGTCTTTTATTCTTACCCTAGAGCTAATTTTACCCCCAAAGAAGCAACGACACAAAACTGCAGCTTTTGTTTTTAGAAGTTTGATCAGAATGAGCCTTTGAGTGTTTTTGCTGATGTTGATGAACTATTGATGAAGTCAAACACACAATGAAACCTGAAAATATAACAGATTTGATTTCTTATGCCACACAATTCATTTTGAAGTACAAGGTGGGGTTGCAGCCATTACGAGGAAATTACCATGGTAACCAGAGTCTCCACAGTGTGTTAGACCACTTCCAAAAATATAAAGGCAGCTTTACATTTTTCATGTATTAAGCCTCATACTGTGTAAGAAAAGGTCGGATATTGGACGTGAGGCATATATGCGTTTCCTCCAAGGAAGCAAGGGAGGGAGCGTCTCCTCAAAATACTGAACGAGAAAATAAATCATAGTACATAAACATAAACAACGGCAATAGTACAAAATCTAACGTAGAAATCACTCGTTATTCTAAAGAAACTTTGTCCAATAGCGACACAGGCAATGCCTCCATCGCGATATGATTGAATAGGACTGTTTATGATAGGCTGTGATTGGTTCATACGATAAGTCTCGCCTCTTGTACGCGTGTGCGTTTCGCGATCGAGAATCAGTCTGAATGAATAATATAATGGCGTTAATTGGAAGACTAAAAGGTAAGTAAACAACTCAGACAAATAGATAAAACCCATTTGTAACGTCAAAATAAGACTTAAAACAGCATGAAAACATAATCTGTGGGAGTTTTTAGTGAGTAATCAACTTGGTGAAATTTCAAGTAAATCGTGTCTGTGAGCTTTCATGACTGATATAATATTGTTAATGTAAATATATGAATTTTTTTTTCTCATAGTGTAAGCAATGTTTATGTAACCAAGAAAATGTGACTGAATTTACATTCCCCATGACCTTTTATTATGGTTTTACAGTTGTAAAAATAATTATAGCAGCTGTGGTAGGCCTCTTTTTATGAAAAACTGTTAACATGGCCATTTTTGTTCACAGTTTACATTGTTCAACATTAAAAGTAGTTTATTGTTAATGCTGGCATCACTTTATCTGGCACTTTTGCATATGTAAACAGCTGATTGCCGATGTGTTCTGTAATCATATATACAGGGACATCATTAGCATTGTAAAAATCTGTGATCTCTTCACATTCATCCAATTATTGTGTAAAAATGTGGCAGATTCAGTAGTCAGTGACAGTCTGTGTCTCACTGGTTGCAAATGAGTCACCTTTAGCTGTCTGCTTTGATTTCGGCTAATGCAAAGTAAGCTTGTGTTACAAACACACCCTGCCGTATACAATTACAAGTCTCCACGGCCATAATGTTTCTGTCTACTGTAATAATATCACACGTGTGGCTACTGAAAATGACCATGAGAGAAAGCTCTCAAAGCACAACAGCAAATTAAGGACAATTTCACCTGCCTGCAAAGTTTTCTCCAAGTCATTTTGACTGACCTTGGGATCAACTGTGAATTATTTCTGTATTTATCTTCATAAAAATTCCCTCGCAAATGTGATTACATTTAAATGATAGATAGAGGCAATTTTCTATTAATTATGTTAGAGAGCAGGGAAAAATGCAGAGAGAGATGGTTGCTTTGAGAAGGTTTTTTCCCTTATAAAACAAGTGTAAACAGAGACT
Organism: Labeo rohita; assembly: GCF_022985175.1. NCBI lineage: Eukaryota > Metazoa > Chordata > Actinopteri > Cypriniformes > Cyprinidae > Labeo > Labeo rohita. Next base: position 15,766,320 of record NC_066870.1, on the reverse strand, counting down.
GAATGATGTCTTTGAGTCAAAAGGAAACTGTGCTGCTGGCTCCGGTCCCAGAATTACTGAGAAAGAAAGGAGGAAAATGAAGTCATATATTAATCTTTGGTAATTGCAGGATACAGTGAGGTATATAGGACAGCCTTTGGACATCATTTGAGCTGAACCCAATGGCATGTAAGTAAAGCACCAATTTTGGTTTTGGCAGTGCACTGTGCTATTAGAAATCCTGGAGGAATGTGAAACCACACAGTTTCTCTTTCTGTCTGTTTGAAAAAGAGAAAGAATTAGGATTACAACTCTCTGATTGGAAAGGTACAAGGTACTTGAAAAACTGTGAAGGCCTTTGAACATAAATACAGACCTCAGATATTTCACAGTGGTCATTTAGGATGTGTTTGGACACTATATTTCCTGTCCTCCTGTGCTAGTACTCTAGTGCATTGACTATTTGTAAAAAAGACAAACTGGGTTATGACTCTTGAAGAAAAAAGTGCTGTTTAAAAAAAAAAAAAAGTTTTAGGTTTAAGGAAATTTACGTATTTATTTATTTATTTATTTATTCATTCATTCATTATGTATGATTTATACTTATTCATACAGGGGATATAGGGTGACACTTCACTTGAAGCCTTCATTTATAATGCACAGAGAACTGGGTAGTAACTGATTACATGTAATCTGTAATTAGATTACATTTTGAAATACTTGTAATCAGACAACAGTTACTTTTGTATTGATTACACGATTACATGTTACTCGTAAAATAGAAAAAAACTCCATAATTCCTCTTTTTCATCTTTTAAATGTTTCTTTCTAAAATAGCCTCCCACGTATATTCATTCAGAAAGTCAGGTAATGCAGGGATTCCCATACTTTTTTGTCATCTGAACATCTTTCACATAATATATTTACTTGAAGCAACTCTGAGATTTTAAAATAAATACTTTAATAATTAAGTATCATATTTCTATGATGTTGGGTAATGGTCATATGGCATGCCGATAAACAATTAAAATATTTTGATGTTATTTTAAAATGATTTCTTTTAGTTTTATATTTTTTAATTTCATTAATTATTAGCTTTTCATCAAACTCACAAACCTAAGTTTGGAAAACCTCGACATAATGTTTAATGCACTTCATGTTGTTATTAAAAATGAGTGGAATATATTTTCGTTCTCTGTGTATATTTATATCAATATGGTACCAGATTATCCTATTTAAATAAATGTGATAAATGAGTTAGGTCAAACATAATCTAAAAGTAGTTAGATTATATTACCAAAAGGGGGAAATGTAATTGATTATATTACTAACTAAATTTTTTGTAATTAAATTTGTAGTCAGTAATGGACTACAATTAATCAACCCAGCTCTGCATTATAAAAGTATTTTAACGTATTGATTATGCCTGGTAACACGTCTTATTATGCACTGTATAATCTCTTAATCAATTATAACCACAGTTATAATAGATTATAATTTTTATCTATTCAAACCTTTAGAAAGTATAATGCACATGACAACAACCAATTTTAAAGGCGGCAAGGTATTTGCAAATATTATAAAGCATTTTAACTTTGGTTACAATTATTTATAAAAAGATAGAGTTGAAGTCAAAAGTTTACAGAATCCACAAAACGTTAATTATTTTACCAAAATAAGAGGGATCATAAAAAATGCATGTTATTTTTTATTTAGTACTGACCTGAATAAGATATTTTACCTAAAAGACATTTATATATGGTCTACAAGAGAAAATAATGGTTAAATTTATAAAAATTACCCCGTTCAAAAGTTTACATACACTTGATTCTGTGTTGAATACTGTGTTGTTACCTGAATGATCAACAGCTGTGTTTTTGTTCGTTTGTTTGTTTAGTGATATGAGTTTGTTTAGTTCATGAGTTTCTTGTTTGTCCTGAACAGTTAAACTGCCTGCTGTTTTTCAGAAAAAATACTTGAGGTTTCTCAAGTTCTTTGGTTTTTCAGCATATTTGTGTATTTGAACCCTTTCCAACAATGACTGTATGATTTTGAGATCCATCTTTTCACACTGAGGACAACTGAGAGATTCATATGCAACTATTACAGAAGGTTCAAACGCTCACTGATGCTCCAGAAGGAAACATGATGCATTAAAAGCCGGGGGTGTAAACTTTTGAACAGAATGAAGATGTGTACATTTTTCTTATTTTGCCTTTGAACCTTCTGTAATAGTTGCATATGAGTCCCTTAATTGTCCTTAATGTGAAAAGATGCATCTCAAAATCATGGAAAGGGTTCAAATACACAAAAATGCTGAAAAACCAAAGAATTTGTGGGATTTGTAGGATTTTTCTGAAGAACAACAGGCAGTTTAACTGTTCAGGACAAACAAGGGACTCATGAACAACGTTCACTAAACAAAAAAACACAGATGTGGATCATTCAGGTAACAACACAGTATTAAGAATCAACGGGTTCATTTTTATAAATTCAACTATTATTTTCTCTTGTGGACTATATGTGAAATATCTTATTCAGGTGAGTACTAAATAAAGAAGAAAATACATTTTGTATGATCCCTCTTGTTATGGTAAAATAATTAACATTGTGCAGATTCTGCAAGGTGTGTGTAAACTTTTGACTTCTACTGTATATAATGCATTATAATGTACATTATGAATAAAGTGTTATCAATTTAAATTTAATTTGGAAAGCACAATGATACAGTCATAGAAAATAGATGTCTGATACAGAAAAATAAGAATTAAAACATAATAAAAAATGTAGTGTATCTAATACCTTTTCAGTACAATGCTTTTTATTGGAGAGATGCAAAGTAAATGCTGGTACTTATAATAACATTTAAATAACATGACATTAGTTTCAAAACATCACCATAAACAGCTTTACGGACTCTGCAGTTGCATCCTTCATTATTGGCATCGCCAACAGATGTTGCTAAAAACTGCTTTAACAACATTAATGTTAAGCTGTGTTTGTATGGGCTTAAAGAGCTAATCTGCAGGATGACTGGCAGTAGCATGTGCAGGTTGAATGTGCTGGCGGTTTAACCCTTCGAATAAGGAGTACAGGAAGAGGCAAAGCAGAAGTGAGCGTGCATCCTCATTACCTCTAAATGCAATTAATTATTTATCAATGCAAATTCTAACTTCACATAGCCCTTCCTTTTTCGGGAGAAAAAAAGCTGAATTTTTATCATATTGAGAGGGGCTGTATTAATAAAACATCAACTCTTTGCAATGTAGTCATCTTTATTCCTTACATCTTCCAGCAGACTCAGAATATTCTCTTTTAGTGCCACAATGCACTCTAATGAAAAAGAGTGACAGGGAGGATTGCTTTTTTATTCAGAGAACCGGGGTGGAATGCACCTCATTTGAACACACCTGGAGGCTGCACAGGGAGGTTAGCGTCATTGATCAAAGAACAAACCGATTCGTGAATGTGAAATCTCTGACACGTACAGCCAGTGTATCCTATTTCAGGGACAAGGACTGCATTACAGCCGTTCCTCTCCAAAAAACACGACACAACAAACTGAGGAGCCCATCTTAACCCAGGACTCAGCAAACAATATATATGCACTGATGAAGGTGGATCGTTCAAATAACATCCCTGTCTGGGGTTCAAGCGCGCCGACACCCCGCACAGGAAACATCTATCTCAATTTTTTATCTAAATGTGTTGTCTGAGAGGAAGGAACGAGAGAAAAAAAAGAACGAATGAGAAACCAAAATTAGCCTGTCGACAACAGGTCGACTAGATTCGCTCGGCGCCTTCTCTCTTTTATTGTTCTCCTTCGCTCTGAATCCAAGCGGCGATCAGTCTGAAATCTCGGCGTTCGAATATCACTCTTAATTCTTTGAAGATTTACTGTAGTGAGATGTGTAAGTTGAAAGTGGTGACTTCAGTAAATGAGGGTTAATGCGCAGACTAGTTTTAACAGCCATGAAATTTCGCCCAGGGCGTTCGACAATTCAGAGCTCTCTGTAATGACATGACTGCTGCCAACACGAAAATTCAAACTACAATTCATTGCTACTGACAGATGGAATAGATTGAGAGGAGGATGAGTTTCACAGTTCATCCTAGATTCTTCTTTTCATCTTTTAACACTGCGGATGATCCAGAACAACACTGGTACACTGGAATAACTACTGTTTTCTTGCATGTTAAAGCACAATCGATAAGGGCACATCAAAACACAAAACTGTTGATGGTTAATAACAAACCTGGCCCTTTCTGGATGTAGAAAGCAAATGCTGTGGTAGTTCCCCGTTTCTGTCTAAATTTAGAAAAGAATGAAGCAGCCTACAGAAATATGACTGATACTATCAAGGCCAAGTTTCTTTAACATTCATAACTGCAAAGCATGCAGGATCCCAGGGCCCACAGACATTATAAACATGTCTTGTAGCTTTTTCAAGAGTTCAGAAAGTTGAAAATAACTCCTTGATGTTTACCAGAAGAATTTAAATAGAGAAAAAAAGCCATTTCATGGTTATAAACAGCACACCATCAAGACAGAAATCAATTAAAAAGCAAAATACACTGCCAGAATAAATCCCGTTGAAGTAATGAAGCGACCATTCGTGAATTTCTCAAATCCAATTTTGTGGTCGAGTTTTGAAGAGGGAATGTGGATGATTGCCATTTGGATTATGGGGAAGCTTCATTCATGTGCTATTGATTATACTGCCGATGTTCTTTTTCCTCTTTAAACATATTATATTCATATGAAGTCACCGTTTTGTCCCCCTCCCCCCCTGACTTTTATGTGTTCCTTTTAATACAGGCTGTGTTTATGACTATATTACTGGCAGAGTGAAAATGCTGAAAATGTAATGTATATTTATGCACTGAAAACATATATTTAATAATGAAGACACATTAAGTGATAACATGTAGGAGGCCACCAACTGACTACCGCTGATAGGCCTAATTACAGCAGTCAAACCAAACATTATTTAGACACCAGATATAATTTTTGATATTTTTTTACTAGTTGGTGCGGGACACTATAGTTCATTTATGTAAGTGAGGATAGCCAAATAAAGTAAACTGTGACCTATTATACTCAAAAATTATTCAAACACTGGACTACCAGTAAAATTGATACAAATTTGGGACTAAAAATTATTCAGACACTTTGACCTGACCATGCTTTGCTTAAGTGGTTTTGCTTTAATTGGTAATGCAACCTTTTTTATGGAAGCCTGTTTCTGCCAATGAATAAAAAATAAAAAGGTAATTGCGACTTTTTATCTCACAATTCTGACTTTTTTTCTCAGAATTGCATAATACAAACTCGCAATTCTGACTTTTTTCCTCAGAATTGTGAAATATAAGGTCAGATTCGCGAGAAATAAAGTCAGAACTGTGGGATATAAACTTACAATTGCAAGAAATAAAGTCAGAATTGCAAGATATGAACTCGCAATTCTGACATTTTTTCTCACAATTGCGAGTTTGCATCTCACAATTCTGACTATTTTTCTCAGAATTATGAGATACAAACTCGCAATTCCGAGTTAGAAAGTCCAGTTATGAGGAGAAAAAAAAGACTGATATGTTCAGAGAATTGCAAGTTTATATCTCACAATTCTGACTTTATAACTCAATATTTTGATTTTATATCTCACAATTCTGAGAAAAAAAGTCAGAATTGACAGTTTGTATCATATTGTGAGATAACAAGTCACAATAACCTTTTTTTTTAATTTTATTCAGTGGTGGAAACGGGCTTCCATACTTTTTACACCACAGACTGAACAAAAATAAGCATTGCTTGGTAACTGGTCAATAAAGAATGATAGTTGTGTAAAAATTGTCATACAAATTGATTGTAATCCATTACATACCTTTTCTATCAAAGTGATCTGACATTATCAAGACGAATTTGTTCTGCCACAGTTTAACTGAGTCATATTTTATTACCATTTTTTAAAGTATAGCAAATAAACTGTAATAATGTGAGAAATGTTGAAGGTGTCTGACTTGTTTTTAGTCACCTTTTTTTAACATCACATAACCCTGATAAAAAATACAGAGCAAAATACTTATTTTCACAAGTCATAATCCAGTCCCTGGACTGGTGCAATGTTTTTTTCCACTTCACTTCTCCTAATTTATTGCAACCTTTGTTGACTAACATAGCTTCAGTTGCTTCTTGTGATGAACAGATTCTTCCACGTTTACTCCACCTTTTTACAGTTTGAGTTTAAAAAGGGCAGTGTAAGGTAAAGATTATACCTTAATTAATTTGACTCTTAATTAATTAATTCTATACATAATGGTAATTGTTCATATTTGCAAGTCTTATTACATGTTCATTTCATCGCCTATGTTAATTTAGTATATAGATTCTCATAACATGACCTACCATGTCGCCAATAGAGAGTTTACAGCTGCATTACATAGGTTTTGCCTCTTTGGTGCCATCTCTGTTTGAAACCTACAATTGCATTTATTTGCGGAATCATCATCTTTATGTTGGTTGTGCATCGGCACGGCTCCTCAGCACGGGTGAATCTCACGTTTTGAGGTCTATGTGTGGGCTGTCAGTGTGGATATTCACTGTATTTTGGATTTACAGATATTACGTCTTAGAAGTACATCCAAAATAAGAATTTTCACCCGACAATGTCATCTGAACAAGTAACATGTCTGCTAGTTTTGTTCTGACCAACTGAAAAAAGTTTTACAATAAATCAGGTTAACAATGGTGATTAAATCTAATGCTCTAGTTTGCTCAGATCTTGTCAAACCATGATTATTATTGTTATACTTATATCTCAAATTGTTAATATTAACAACATCAACATTGTGTGACTGAGTGTATTTAGTGTGTATTGGCATTATCTGTAGATTTCAGTTTAATCTCTAATTGTCATAGCATTTGAAAATGAAAGAATTGCACTTTTAACCACAAAAAAGGAAAAAAGTAATGTGAGTAAAACTCATTCTAAAATGACAAGTTTAATCATTCCAGCTGCTGTAAGAACTAACCCTAAGGCTACAAATGATCCAGCAACTGCAGCATCCACACACACAATACTAGCCTACTTGCTAGTCTTCTTTATGTATAGAGACATGACGTAAACACAAACGACCTAAACCTCGTCAAATTATAAAACGTCAAAAAGTCAGTTATATGTGCCAAACTTCCTGCTGCAAGCTGGTGGCGCTATATCTGTAAGTGAATATTGGCATGTAGATGTCTTCAGGCTAGGACTTAAACATATGGGTCATTCTATAATTGTGGGTACATCTCATGTCCGTGAAGTATATTTTTAATATATTTTTATCAATGTAAAGCCACAATGGTTAATTTTCTAGTACACAATTATATTTTTCCCAATCACAATATGTTGAAAAAGCCATATCTTTTGTTCAAAAATGATGTTCATATCACATACAACCCTGGTATTCAGCTGTCCAATTTTGTAAAGTTGCGCATTGTAAGTGCACAGTATGATGATATTTCCTCTAGAAGCACATGGATGAAACACTAGAAGATGTTCTCTCTCTTTCCCCTAATATTGGTTAAATTAGCAAACCTGTGCCAAGAGTGGGTTAAATGACTGTCAGAAGTGTTACACAAATATTTTGTGTAATAAATTTTAACAAGACAATTTAACTAAACTTATGTTTTGTTTATGAAAATATATTTCTAAACATACCATATGCTCAGTAGTTCTAGGCTTCCATGTTGAGTATAGGCCCAAAACACTACAAATGTCAACTAAGTTACTTGTCAACTGTGTTACCCTGTAAAGGTAACATGGTGGACAATAGCAAACATAGATACATATTCCTAAAAATTTAACAATTTAACATCACAAAGACCTTTAGTTTAGACCCGACCAAATATAATGTTGTTGTCATTAAATCTCTAGGAGGATTCATTAAGATGTTGCACGTCACTTCCTGTTGCCAGCAGGTGGTGCTACGAATATAACTGAATATGGTAATGGGCATGTGCTCAGGACAGGACTCCTATCAAACATGTCTATTCTGTGAATTCCGTGTCAGGCTGCCACAGACACGCCCTTCAACGAAAACTCAAGATTTTCACGATTTAACCTCACAAAGGGCTTTAAATTACACTGACTAAGTTTGTTGTGGATCTGTTTAAATCTGTTTAAAGAGGAGTTTGTTTAAGTAAAGCGCCTGAAAATGGCAAAAACTGCACAAAACTTGCAGAGAAAATTCAGAATAACAGACCTTCTGTTGAGTTTCGGACTTCACTTTAGTTGACTTTTTTTATAGGTATTGGTGTGTTACATGTGTCTACTGATTTTTTGTGAAACATAGCTCGGGGGCACTTCATTGAAATTTTTTAAGCATGTTTAGGTCCTCAAAAATGAGCAATTCCAATAGGGTCTTTGCACCACCGGTGCTCGGGCCCTAATTATAAACTTACCGTTGTGAATCAGGCTAAAGTAAGGAGGCAGTTTTCAACACTGATTGTTATGTACTTGCTTAATAATTGATTTTGGATCGTTTTTAAACAAAAAAGTTTTAAGGACAGAATGTGCAACTTTAACCGCTACTTTGTGATGCTGTACTGTAGCCATCTTCATTGAAGAATAGCTGATTTGCCATAAGTAAATGTTTCATGTGGTATTTTAATTTAATTTGTTTATAATTTAATGCCATCAACCCTTCACTTCCTTTTTTAAATTATTTTTTTTTGTAATTTTGCCAAATGATTAAATGATTTATTATGCCATCCTCTTTACTGTTGCTTAGTGATTTTTATGTTCTTTGGCTATGGCAGCTAATAGTTTATGTCAAGTCTCTGTTGCTGTTCCATCAGCTGTTGTTGTTTAAATGGGTTAGTTCACCCTAAAAAGAAAATTCTGTCATTAATTACACACCCTCATGTCGCTCCAAACCCGTAAGACCTTTGTTCATCTTCAAAACACAAATTAAGATATTTTTAATGAAATCTGAAAGCTTTCTGACCCTGCATAGACAGCAATGGAGCTATCATGTTGAAAGCCTAGAAAGTTAATGAGAACATCATTAAAATAGACCATGTGACATGGACACTTTTTGTGCACAAAGAAAACAAAAATAACGACTTTATTCAACAATTTCCTCTCTTCCATATCAGTCTCTGCCACACATTCATGAGAGTACCACAGTGGTACTGTGAATATGCGTTAACTGACACGCAAGAGAATAAACCTGTTATTTTTGCTTTCTTTGTGCACAAAAAGTATTCTCGTAGCTTCATAACATTAAGGTTGAACGACTGATGTCAAATGGACTATTTTAATAATGTCTTTACTACCTTTCTAGGCCTTGAATGCGTCAGTTGCGTTGCTGTCTATGCAGGGTCGGAAAGCTCTCGGATTTCATCAAAAATATCTTAACTTGTTTTCTGAAGATGAACGAAGGTCTTACGGGTTAGAAACGACATGAGAGTGAGTCCTTAATGACAGAATTTTCATTTTTGGGTGAACTATTTCTTTAAAGTCCCTAATAGCTAGTTCAGTCCAAATTGGTACACAAAGTCACGACTGAATCACAAATTATAGATCACAATGAACCATTGTGTTTAGGTCCTGAATCAGTTGAATAAATGATTCAATGACTCATAAAGACAGTCACTTGACGCCACTTACTGGCATAATGATATAACCTACAGGAAAAAAAAAACACTTAAAAATCTCCACCGCTGCACCACCGCCAGTTTATTAAACTGTGATGTTATAGTGGAAGCTGGTTTAGAGAAAGATGATGTTGTGAACTCATTTTAAATGCATGCCACAAAGTAAACACAAAAGCTGTTGCGTATCCTGAGGGAAACATTTCTCACTAGATCTGTTAATGATGTAAAATATAGTTCCTGAACTTATTAAAATTTGTAAATGTCTTGCATTTCTGTTTTTACACTTCTCCACGAAATGGTGATATGGTAATTTGAGTGTTTTTGTGGCTTAGTAATGACTTACTTCTAACGCTCTGTACTGTGGGAGTGCTCTCAGTTTATTTCATGTTTTTAAAGACAGTACCCCTGACTTATGAGGACATTCTTGCCACGGGCAATTTATGTCTGTCATAATGAATAGAAGAAAATGAATGTCAGTCTTCTCTTCTCTTCTCTTCTCTTCTCTTCTCTTCTCTTCTCTTCTCTTCTCTTCTCTTCTCTTCTCTTCTCTTGTTTCTGTTTTGTCTTTGTGTACTTCTATCTAATTTATGCAATACAACTGCAGTGATACAGAAGCCTGAAGCTAGACAATTTATACAAGTAGAATTGCCTCTTTTTGTTATGAGAAATATAAATAAATATCGACCTCTCGCAATAAAAACTAAGTGCATCACATGAACCTGTGTGTTTGTTTAGATGGTCAATAAAAGTGAGAGCATGTGGCTGCCCTATTGATGAGAAAATAGTTCTCAGCACACCTCTACTGCAATTCATCATATTGGCTATTAATGTCCAGTTGTTCTGTTACCAGAAACTGTCTGACTGCAGCTCCTTGCATGTGTTGACATTTGTTAAAGCTTGCTTTCTGCCCACTTTATATGTTTTTTAAAAATGCAGAATTCTACTTGTGGTTGCTGCTTAGTCAATACAGTGTTCCAGTGCTAAAACACATTATATGAGGCATTCAACAGTATTGGGAAAAATCGATTTTTTTTTTGTATGTATGCATGCAGACTGTATAATATCCAAGGTACACATTTCTAGTAATTGTGCAGTTAATTCTCATATTGTATTTTCAGAAAGTTTTGGATAATTTTTCCACTCACCAAATTTGTCACTACTGAAACACAGTAATATATAAGACCTATTAAGATTTTGTTTACATCTACCTTGTAAAAGTTTTTAGACATAAACCAATAACAATTAAAATTTTAACAATATCTCAAGTGTAATTTATGAGTTTTGTTGTATTTTGAATACAGTTGTTCTTCATAGAAGGCAAAAGTTGATCATACTGATTTCAAAGTTAAGGATTCATTAGTTTGAATATACATTGAACCAAACACTATCATAACATCTTAGTTGATAATTCAGTATACTTTATTTTTGACAAAGCATCCCATGTTTTCGGTTGTGACAGCACATTCTTGGTAGTGACTAATGTTTTGGTAGCGACATCACATCACATTACAGAATTTTAACTCACATTTTTTTTTTACATAAAGTTTCGAGAAAATATAAAATATATATTTTTTTTAACTTTCTTTTTAGAAAATCAAAAAAGATATTTTAAGAAACAACAATGGAATAAAATGCAAATTTTTTGCTTAAAAAATATTGTTTTCATAAGTTTAATAAATAAATGTAGGGGTTAGGGTTCGGGGACAGCCACCTTCCACTTGAAACTACCCAGTAAATAATGATTTTATATAAATTAAGCTTACTGATATTTTAAATATTAATGTGGGTTTCAATAGATAATAGAAGGATCTTAGTTTTTTGGTTGTGGGACAACAGTTTGCAGTTTGAACTGGATCATTGAAGGTCGGTTAACAAAATGGGATTAAAAAGGAAAAAGGATATTTGTATTATTTAACATATTTAATTATTGCAGGTTTGCGTCATATTCTGAGTTGAATTTCACAGTTTTTATTCATTTTGAGAAATACTGAATCTGTTTTTTTGTGAGTGAGATGAATTAATGCATGTTCACATTTATTCTAGAACTAACATCTTACTCCCGATTTCTCTCAACAGAAGGGACAGAAGAGATTTTAATCAATAAATGGGGGGAAAAGTAACTGGTGTAACACTGTAAAAAACTATTTGTTGAGTCAACTTAAAATAATTTGTTACCTGGCTGCCTTAAAATTTTAAGTTCAGTCAGCTCCATAAAAGTTCATTTAACTTGAAATGTTAAGTTATGCTAAGTGACAACTTAGATGAGTTGATTCAACTTAAAATTTTAAGGCAGCTGGGTTACCCAGCTTTTAAGTTTAACGAACACAAATATCTAAGTTGTTACTTAGTACAACTTAACATTTCAAGTTGACTAAACTTATTTGAGTTGACTGAACTTAAAATTATAAGGCAGCAGGGTAACAAATTATTTTAAGATGACGCAACATATTGTGTTTTTGTTTTTTTACAGTGAAGTAACTCTTGTTAATTAAAAAGTAATGCGTTACTTTACTAGTTACTTGGTAACACACTGGTAACAGCTATGATATGGAATACCTGTTTATCACTGCATGGCTCCCATAGTATAATGTTTCTAAAATGTGTATACATTTATATTTATCCAGAAATATTGATTATAAAATGTATATTATTTTCATACTTTTCATCAGATTAGATATGCCTGGCATCACAGCTACTCGTTTCCTATTGCTGAAATGTAAACTAAGGCTTTTCTTAGTTTGTATTTTATTATCCTATGTGAGTGAACATCAGTTTAAGCATTTAAAAAGTCTGTATTTTTGTGTAAAATGTTTTTAAAAATCTGTAAATATGGTTTAGTAAGTAGCGAAACGTGGTCACACACAAACTGGGGTGAAGTAGTGCGTTTGCGCCACACGAGCCATAAAGAACTATTAGTAATAAAATGAATAGTCAGAGATATAGAGCAGTACTGCAGATATAAAAGCTGCCCTGTAGTGTCTTGGCTGTCTCCAGGACAGGAGGAATAATTTTGCAAGATAGTTAAGAAGATAACCATTTCACAGAAGCATCCTTCACAAGCCATTATGGCTGACAGCCTATTACATTTCAGATTGAGGAGGTGAAATGATTAAGAACATTGTACTGTGTTGCCATGACAGCATGCATTTTTTCATCCTAAGAGTGTAATCACTATAGTTTCAATGATGTACAATCAAACCAGATGATAATAAGCAGTGGAGACATGGAGATATTGGGTTTGGAGGGATGTTTCCATGGCAACTGAAATAATAATCCCCATGATTGATGTTTTCTTTTGCGTTTTCCCCTTTGTATGGCTGTAAGATTCAAAGCCTGTGTTTTTTTTCCCTTTTTTCTGCTCCACAGCAGCTTCATATAGTTTATTAGTCTGTCAGAATAGTTTATGAGATGTTGTTGCAAAGGAAATAACCAAGTTCTCCTGCTTAATAACATGCCACATTTTCTGTTTACATACTCTTTGGGTATAAAACAAACATCAATGGATTCATCTTTCTCAAACACATTTTCCAGTTGCATCCTGGGTAAACAATTTTGCTGTCTATTAGCATCCAGGTCACACATAAATGTCAGCGAGATAGGGCTTTTGGGCAGAAACGAAAATAACAGACACAGAATGAGTTGCCACTATTTGTTCATGAACGATGTTAAAAGTGTGACACCCAATTACTCTGACAATAATTCAGCAGACGGTTATTCTTCGCAAATAAAACTCCATTCCTCTCCGTAATGAAAATCTGATCAACTTGAAATAGGTTTACATAGTGAATACGTGCTAGAATTAGTTATTTGTAAGTGCGCCGCTGTAACTTTGTAAGTCGTACAGTAATTAGATACGTATTTGTTGGGTGAACTGTGGGAGCTGAGATATAAAAGAACAGATGGTTCTTTCAGCATTATGCCAGTATTATACCAACATTATTAAATATCCTCTTGGTTTTAGGAGCAAGAACACCTCGCATGAAGCAGAAGCAAGGCCAAATGCTTCTATCTGTCTTCAGTTCAGTTTAGGTATGAATTTCATATCTAGCGCATAATGCAAAACGCAAACACGTGAGCGCTGAGCATATGGTATACCAATTAAAAAACATAACAGCCACCATAAAGTACTCCATATGGCACATCCCAAATCTTCTTAAACCAAATGATAGATTTGTTTTTCTGTGAGGAACAGTGAGAAAATCAGGATGTCATCCACTAAAAACGTGCTACAAAAACATACATAAAGAACTAATAATAATAAAATGAATATTCAGGAAATATAGAGCAGTATAGAATTTGTTTCATTCAAGCTTGATGTGTCACAATTTGTCATGTGCATATAAGTGTCATTTTAAATATATGTTAAAATGCATGTAATATATTTTTTATGTAAAATATTTGAATGAGGAAAAAAATATGTAGCCTAAATGTGGTTTAGTTAGTAGTGAAACATGATCCAATCTGGTGTGAAGTAGTGTGTTTGCAACACATGAGCCATATAGTAACTGGTAAAATAGCCAAGAGACAGAGCAATACAATGCAATAGTTTCATTCAAAAAGATACATTTAGGCTTGGTCATGTGACACGTGAGAGTCAATGGCATGTAAATGCATGTAAATAATGACAGAATTTCCATTTTACGTACAGCACCAGAGTAACAGTTTGATGGCACAGATAAAATCCACAAGACTGTTTCCTTACACAAATGTGCCATTTGAAAAGATCAAAATGAGATTCTTCTGAGCAAATCAACACCTGTATGTGCTTTGCATTCAGTATATTTATATGCAATTCAGAAAATGCAGTGCTTTTGTTGATGTAATTTTCATAGCGTTTTTCTTTGCATTGACGATGGAGCCATAGAGCGCATTTGTGCATTCCACAGACATGAGGCAGTTGTTTTTTTCAGCACTATATGGATCATATGCAGAGAATGTTGAAGCTGAGTTTAAAGCTGCGTTCTTTAAACCTTCATAACAAAATGGAAGAAAAAAATGCAGAGACATGCATTGCAACATAAAAAGCATTTCTGAAAAATGGATTTGAGAGACTATCAAGAGTCTCCTCAACTAAAAAGACATAATTCAAAAACTGACTGTAAAAGAAAGGAATTAAAAGCAAAGTCTGCTATATTTACATTAATACCCCAAATGTAATTTTGAAACTACTGGCTTTTTTTAACTTAAAAGGAGAAGTTCCTGATAATTTACCACCCTCATGTCATCCAAGATGTTCATGTCTTTCTGTCTTCAGTCGAAAAGAATGAAGGTTTTTGAGATAAACATTCCAGGAATTTTCTCCATATGGTGGACTTAAATGGTAGCTGAAGGTCCAAATTGCAGTTTCAAGCTTCAAAGCGCTCTACATGATTACAGACGAGGATAAGGGTCTTATCTAGTGAAACGATCTGTCATTTTTGGTGAAGAAAATACAAATTTATATACAGACTTCCGGCATGAAACTCTAGATTGTGGAGTCTAGCTCAATCTGACCTAGTGACATCATTGTCACATGGCAGCTGATTGGTTCTCTCCTGTATCGGTAGCCAATGAGTTTACTGCTTAGTACCTGGCTTTTGTTTGCTGTAGCAGTTTGCAGCGCACTTCAGAAATCCTCCACCTTCCCCAGCTCCACCTGTATAAATCTGCTATGGGGTGATTCATGTATGCTATATGAGGGTTGTTCATATATGTTACATGTGCAGCAGCAGTATTTCTTACATGCTTACAGCAGCATGTTGTGGATGTATTGGCAGTAGCAAGTCTCGGTACAGCAGCAGTGTAGCAGACCAAATACACTAACATTGTTATGTACATTACCATGCCAATCCCTCCGAGAGTTGTCATAAGAGAAATACTTTTTAACCACAAATGCTCGTCTTACACTAGCTCGCTCAGTGTTTACAAAGTGAACGTGCAAAGAAAGTCAAAAAAGGTAAAACAACGATGTCCAATGATATACATACACGCATTTCGTAATATATGCATAATATATATGCATACACTTTTTTTTTTTTTTTTAAGAATGACTGATCGTTTTGCTAGATCCTTATTCTTCGTCTGGGATCATATAGAGCTCTTTGTAGCTGCATTGAAACTGCATTTTGCACTTTCAACCCATTGGCCATCATTGAAGTCCATTATATGGAGAAAAATCCTGAAATGTTTTCCCAAAAACTTTTCTTTGTGACTGAAGAAAGAAAGACATGAACATCTTGGACAACATGATGGGGGTGAGTAAATTATCAGGAAATTTTCATTCTGGAAGTGAACTTCTCCTTTAAGGAGCATGAGTTGAAGACCTCATGTGCGTTATGACTAAATATCATAGTTCAGAAAGATAATGTTTTAGCACCAAGGCTAAACCACTAAGAATAGAGTAGCTAGTCTGTTGGAGTATAATTCCATGTGGTTGAATTAAATATGAGATTTTTTACTTTATAATTACACACATATTTTTGGTGAGTGGAATGGAAACGTGCCGTGTTGATAGCATGCTCAACTAAACTGAAATTGGTTATATGCTGCCATTATTTCTGGTACTGGCCACACCTGTTTCTTGTTATGCTGTATTACTTTAGTCTTCATGCTGTTTGTCTTATGTGTTATCGCTGCATCACTGAGCCTTTTCCTGTTTTAAGGATAATTGCATCTTTGTGTATTTACATTCTACATTACATACATTTCTCAGCTTCTTTGCCCTGACTGTGTTTCTAATCATTTTTTGCTGAACATCATGGAGTTGGTCTCAACTAATAAGTGCCTTAAACAAAATTCTTTGTTAACTTAAAACAAATCCAGTACAAGTTCTTCCTGTTAAGGTCATTGTAGAAGCCATCAACTTTGTTTGCCAGCAAACCTGTGCACTCTGACTTTCTGAAATGCATAAAACCAGCCAGTGATGTTGAACTTGAATTTCAGTGGTGAATTTTGGATGGAGATTAGCTGGGTTATCAGTAGCCCTAGATTTCTGTCTATCCACAAGAAAATGTCACATCAAGCTGACCACAGTGTAAAGATCAAGTGGCCCAGACATCCTAGACTTTTTTAACAGCATCCATCGTGACCACCCAGACTGTCTTTGGCCTAGAGGCAGGTCTTGTTATGGCGAGAGATTGGCTTCTGGAGCCGGCCCTGGGGTAAATTCAAGTTTGACTTCAGAGGTCATTAAGCCCATGAGCTGTACGGCTTGATGGTTTCAGGTATTGGTTACAGATGTTGCTTGTTATGTTTAATTAGTTACTTTCTCGTTCTTTGTGAAACCTTGCATGTGTACATCTTCAAGAGTAAAATTCAGTGCCCATATGCTTACTATTTGCTCTTCTTTTTTCCTGAATTGTGTTTCTGTACATTGTAGTTGGATTAACTCTACTTTGATTATAATTGGACTTATTACCTGTCAGTTCATGGTATTTAGATTATATATGGATTTGATAAAACAGTGGAATCTGGAACGCATATTGTAATTACTTCAAGACCAGATGGATGTGTGTGAACATCGATAAACAAATAACATATTTTTATTTATTTAATTTTTGCCGGTGCATGATCACATCATCAGTTATCCCAGCTTGCTGGGTCTAAGTACTTGCATAAACTTTATTAAATTGCCTTTATCTTCTATAGCATAATATCAGATTTTCTGTAGACAATGAACAGAGTTTAGAGTTTAAACTGAACTGTAGTTTTTCCCCCCTAAACATCTACCCTTTGATATCTTATAATAAAATCTCACATGATCGCTTAAGAGTCTTCTCCATCTAACATATCCAGAATTTTAGACTTCTACATAAGGTCTTTTAATGGTTAAAGGGATGATTAAAGTTCACCCAAAAATGAATTTTCTGTCATTAATTGCTTACCCTCATGTCGTTCGAAACCAGGAAGACCTTCGTTCATCTTCAGAACACAAAAAAAGATATTTCTGATGAAATCCAAGAGTTTTCTGAGCCTGCACAGACAGCAACACAACTGACATGTTCAAGGCCCAGAAAGGCAAGAACATTGTTAACACAGAAATCAGTGGTTCAACTGTAATGTTATGAAGCTAAGAGAATAGGTACAAAGACAACAAAAATAACAACTTTATTTAACAATTTCTTCTCATTTATGTCAGTCTTTGACTGGGTGAAGTATCCCTTCAAGATGCATGCAATGATCTATCATTATTTGGGCAACTCTACAAAATCAATGCCACCTGTGTCCCTCATACATGTGTGAAAAATTGTAAACAATGAATAATGATGCCAATTTCTACTATGTGTGGGCCTGGGGAAAGTTACTTTTAAAAGTAATGTATTACATAATTTTCTCATCTGGGCTGGGCTTGCTTGTTTGTTTTTAAAATAAAACAAGCTCTGCTTTTGTCAAATGTAAAAGCCCTTTCCCACCAAAAGTGAAATGAATACACCTCAGGCTGAAAGAAATGTTAAATTTATGTCAGTACAGTAGAAGGCCATTCTTGGATTGTATGTGTCGTGATACGTTCGTAAATGCGTGTTGAAGACTGATATGGAAGAAAAAAAATTGTTGAAAAAAATTTTTTATTTTTCTTTTCTCTGCGCACGAAAAGTATTGTCATAGCTTCATAACATTAAAGTTGTACCACTGATGTCACATGGATTATTTTAAAGATGTTCTTACTACCTTTCTGGGCCTTGAACGTGTCAGTTGAGTTGCTGTCAGCAATGCAGGGTCAGCTCATTTCATCAAAAATATCTTCATTTGTGTTTGGAAGATGAATGAAGGTGTTACGAATTTGGACCGACATGAGGGTGAGTAATTAATGACAAAATTTTCATTTTTGGGTGAACTATCCCTTTAAGTACATAAACGATATTTCTGTTACTTAACATTTAAATATTGCAGGTTTGTGTTATATTCTGAGTTTTGCATTTCACTGTTTTTATTCATTCTGAGAAATACTGAATCTGTTTTTGTCCACGTGACATGAGTAAATGCATGTTGACATTTAGTCAAGAACTACAGTAACCATCATGTTTACACTGTACACAACGCCTCTGCACTTACTGTTAGTCTGTTAGTCAGTCAATGGGAAAACAAAGTAACTGCGTTACTTTTTTGAAAAAGTAACTCAGATGTTTTGTCAGTTAAAAAGTAATGCATTACTTTAAAGTAGAACTCCACTTCCAGAACAAGAAGTTACAAATAATTTATTCACCCCCTTGTCATCCAAGATGTTCATGTCTTTCTTCAGTCGTGAAGAAATTATGGCTTTTGAGAAAGCATTTCAGGATTTTTCTCCATATAATGGACTTCACTGATGCCCTGATTTTGAACGTCCAAAATGTAGTTTAAATGCAGTTTCAAAGGGCTCTAAATGATCCCAGCCGAGGAAAAAGGGTCTTATCTAGCGAAACGATCAGCCATTTTTTTTTTTTTAATTATTTTTTTTATACTTTTTAAGCACAAAAGCTTGTGTAGCACAGGCTCTGGAATGCACGTCCACGACACTACGAATCACGTCTAAGTTCATCATCTGTGTACTCCGGCTCAAAAAGGTAGAGTATGATGAAAAACTCCATCTTATTTTCTCGTACAACTTCAGAATCGTCCGACATCGTTGTACCTTTTTGTCTGTAAACAGCGTTTGACTTTCTTGCACTTCCTTAGTCTTTGCATGTTCGCTTTGTAAACACTGGGTCTGTGTGACCTTCTGACGTGATTCAATAGTACGTAGTGTCGTGGATGCGCATCTCAGAGCCTGTGCTACACGAGCTTTTGTGCTTAAAAAGTACACAAATTTTTTTTTTTTTAGAAAAAAATGACAAATCGTTTCACTAGATAAGACCCTTCTTCCTCGGCTGGGATCATTTAGAGCCCTTTGAAGCTGCATTTAAACTACATTTTGGACGTTCAATATATGTTATATATATTCATTATATGGAGAAAATTCCTGAAATGCTTTCCTCAAAAACCATAACTTCTTCACGACTGAAGACAGAAAGACATGAACATCTTGGATGCCAAGGGGGAAGTGGAGCTCTCCTTTAAGTAATCAGATTACGTAACTGGAGTTACTTCTAATACGTCTAAGCCAACACTGTGTCAATATAGACAAATTTTTAAAACCATTATAGACTAAACATTTAACGTTTTTTTTGTTTGTTTGTTTTGTTTTTAAAGACATATTTTAGTGAAAACGAGAAAAGGTTGTGCGTCAAGCCTGTTATCGTCTTCAATTTAAGCAGGTGGTGATTTTAAAATGTCAACACTGTTAACATAGTAAACAAGTGATAATTGAAAAATAGGTATTTGTAAAAATTCCAGCTTTAAATGTAGTTTTATAACGTTAAGTACAAGGCTTGTAATGTCAAATTAAACTGCAAAACTGTCAACCCTCCTCCCATCAACCCTATAACCTAATGGAGGCATAATTACATCCCAGCATACATCCAAATGTCTAAATTTAGCTTGAAATAGCTCAGTGCCATTTCTGAAATGCTTTATTTTTCTGATAGAACCACTCAAATATTACAAAAATCTGTTTATCGAAGAAGAAATGGTCCATTTTATTAAATGACCCCTTTCTGAATTTGACTGCACATTACGCTGAATTTTGTGCTTCACTGGGAAGGTTTTCCAGTTGAAGATGAGGAGAAGCCCACCGAGAGGACTGGAATGTATTTGGTTTGAGACTGTGAATGATGAAGAGAGGATGCCAGAGAGAATCTATTTTCCATGAGTCCCTGTGACATTATTTAATTTAATGATGATGTGCCCGCTTTAAGAGGCTGAATCAATCTCATTGTGTCATTGTGTTAGAGCGCTCAAGCGTTGAGTGTGTGTGTGGTGTGGTGTGTACCATGTTCATTTATTTGTGTGTCTACATGTGTGTAGTACAATAATTTCACACTGCGTTTGTGTGTATGTGTGCGTTTGTGCATGCATGACTATATGAGGTGCGGTTTGATGTTTGTGGTGTAAGTGTGGGTTTGTGTGTGCTATGTTCATTTTATTGTGTGTGTGTATGTGTGTGAGTGTGACAATGGGGTCAAATCAGTCTGTAGAGAATGGAATGAAACCCAGTGGAACAAACTGCTGATGAGGCCGCGCTCCCCCTCCCCCCGCACCGTATAACTCAAACACTGGCTATAATACATCAATACTAGCTAAACCCACACCTCATGCATACTTTCATTGTCTTTTCATTGTGAGATATCTTTAGAAAAAAGATAAATCACATCAAGAATACCAAATTAGCTTAGTTATGTCGACATATTCAGGGCTTTTATGAATACATATGAGTAAGGACCTACCAGAGAGAGCGATGGCTGATAATGCGCTCTCTCTAATAAGAACTAATGAACCAATGACAAACTTCAGCTCCAGTTAGAAAGCATAGGGTGCTCTGCTGGGTTTCAGGCTTAATGTGTGAAGCTGCTGTACAATTCACAATATTGCCATATGTAAAAAACGCAAACCTCTTTTCACCTTTTTGCGCAACGCAGCTATTTTCTGTGAATGTGCGAGACTTCTGATTCATTAGCCGCTATATGTATAACTGGAAGAATAGGAAAGTGTAGTAAATGGTAAAACTATTATGGTAAACTGGTGTGTTTGCAGTTCTGACATATATTAAAATACTATCAAAGAAAATACCTGTTTGCAGTATCAAAAAGCATAACAGGCTGTTTTGTACAGCTTAAAGTAACCGGAAAATAAGTCACCAGAAGCCTTTGCACATTCAGGTTAATGCTTGCATCCACTCTTATGCTAAAAATGATTTAAAATCTAATAACTAGTGTGAGTATTTCATTAACTTTAGTAAACCCTAGTAGAAAATTTATAGATTTAAAATGCATTTATTTTATACTAAGTATACTTCAAGTCTATTAACATATTTACTGACAAATCGCTTGAGACTTGCTGATATAAAAATTGTAATTAAAATCTATTTGGTACTTGTGCACTATGCACATTTCTTAATAATAAGCCTAAAATATGTTTTAATGTTGCTGTTGATGACTTTAAATGCAAAATATTTAAAGTGTACCTAAAGTATACTTGCAATAGTTCCAATTTAGCACAATTAAATATACTTCAGCACTACTTCTGCACAATTAAAATGCGTTAAGTACAAAATTAGTTGTTCCAATTTAGCAGACTTTAAATATACCAGTTTAGTATATTAAAAGTACATAATATGTAAATGTATTTGTAGTATGCTTAGTATAAAATAAATGTATTGTAAATAGATTTTAGTATATTTATTTTCCTAGGGAAGTAATGTAACTGATTACATTCCTTTTTGATTACTTTTCTACATTTCTAATGAATATTTTAAATTGTTAATCATTTTCAAGCATTTAATACCAGACAGGGTAACGCTACAGTAAGACTCAAAACTGATTACTGTCAGACTTTCAAAATCCTTCATCAGTTGAAGTAACATTATAATAATTTGATTTTAAAGCACAGCAATGGAATGCACTTTTAAAGCACTGGAATGCGGTTTTATCACTCAACATGGTGGAAACTCACACAGGTTGCAGCCTAAAGCTTTCAGCTGCAATGTGGACTGATGTAATTGGCACACTTGGTGTGCTGCAAATTCAAACAAGAGAACCAATCAAATGCATCAGAATAGCATCACTTTACTAAACAGCCTTTAAATGGCAGGAGACATTGTGCACATCAAAAACAGGCAAAGCAAAAAAACTATATTATTTAACATATCCTAGCTTTTTTTGGTAATTGTTAGCATTTTAAATAGTAACTAGTTACTACCCAATACTGATAATAATGTGTGATTTTTAGTGTAATATGTCCTGGATTATACAGTAGCATATAGTAAAATATATCCTAATTTTCCTTTGAAATGGCAGCAAATTAATAGAATAGAATAGAATAGAATAGAATAGAATAGAATAGAATAGAATAGACCCTTTTCACATTTCTTGGGTTTTAGAAATGAAAATCATCATAGACAGGCAGACGGGTATTCGTGAATGGAAATAACAACAGATATATTTTTTTGCTCTCCCATTTGTTTCAGTAGCAAAAGAGAGATTACAATTACGGAGAGAGAAATGTAAAATTTGCATCTTTATAGCTGAAGACATAAAATCCACAATTCCTATGTCTCATGAAGACATGAACTAGTTTTCTGTAATTTAATGCCAAGGTGATAAATTATATTACATATTATATATAAATACAAATATAAAATAAATAATACAGTCAATAGCATCATCGGTCTGTGAAAAGGGTCCATATAATATAATATAATATAATATAATATAATATAATATAATATAATATAATATAATATAATATAGGTAAGGGATAATGTACATCCAGCCAGTTGTTATCACAGAATAAAGCCCTTACCATGTACATTATCCCACTTATTACATGGCTACGTGCCACAACACTAAATAATTAGACATAAAATACTGATTTGAGTTTAAATATTTGAACGCAAAACTTCTGTGAAAAAAGCAGTTGCTAGTGGCAAGTGGCAAGTATAAACTAAATGGCATTTTAACCCCATTTTTCAACACAATTATGGCAATACAAGACATTGATTTAAGATGAAACTGTTTAAAATCTTACCAGTTTGTTGGTTATCATACAATCAGGGTTCCCATACCTTGGTTAACTTCAAATTCAAGGACCCTTCAAGTAATTTCCAGATCCAATACCCTCAAATTTAAGGACTTAATGTGGGGACACATTTCAAGTGAGAGCAAGGTTACCTGTGTTACCTTGTAAGATACATTGTTACAGTTTTCATGTGTTAAACACAACTATGCAAGAAAAGCATTTTATCCAAACTTCACAGCCTATTTTTTCAATGTTTTAACGGTGTGTCTGTAAAACATTTAGTTTCCATTGTAGTAGTTTTGTGCGTGTGTGAACACTTAAGGTAACGCATAAATGCGCATAACTAACGTAAATCAAGCAAGCTAGTATGCATAGGCCACGAAGTGTTGGTGAAATAGCACATTAGTGGACCGGAGGGAATAATATGGATTTTTTCCAGAAAACTTCTTGCACAAAATAAATTCAAGCACTTTCAAGGACCTGTAGCTATGCATGTTTATTTTCAAAAAACTTTCCAGGGCCTTGAATTTTTTATTTTTTATTTTTTCAGATTCACAAACTTTAAAGGATTTCATGGACTGTGGGAACCCTGTACAACCCATTATAGTCGTCATAAAATTGCAGCAGTTGCGTTTGTATGAAACGTGAGAGTGGATATGCGATACCAGGATGACATAATTAAATAATTGTACACAGAATATTGATTTGAGTTGTTTTGAGTTGTGATTGAGTTGTTATCATAAATAACATACCTCGAAATGTGGTGACTGACCAATCAGAATCGAGTATTCTATGTAGCTGTGTGATTATAAAGTAATATAATATAATATAACATAAATGTCCTTAAAGGGGAAGTCCACTTCCAAAACAAAGATTCACATATAATGTACTCACCCCCTTGTCATCCAAGATGTTCATGTATTTCTTTCAGTCTTAAAGAAATTATGTTTTTTGAGGAAATCATTTCAGCATTTTTCTCCATATAATGGACTGATATAGTGCCCCGATTTTGAACTTCCAAAGGCAGTTTAAATGCAGCTTCAAACGATCCCAAATGTGGTTGTAAACGATCCCAGCTGAGGAAGAAGGGTCTTATCTAGCGAAATGATTAGTTATTTTCATTAAAAAAAAAAAAATACAATTTAAATACTTTTTAATCTCAAACGCTTGTCTTGACTTTCTCTCCCTGAACTCTGTGTATTCTGGCTCAAGACAGTTCGGGTATGTCGAAAAACTCTGATCGTATTTTCCCCCTCAACTTCAAAAATGATTTCAAAATCATCCTACATCGCTGCAGAAGTACCGACCCAGTCTTTGCAAAGTGAACATGCAAAGAAGATCAATCACCCTTAACAAAAAAGTAAAACAGCGATACAGGACGATTTTGAAGTTGAGGGGGAACATGACATGGGAGTTTTTCGACATACCCTAACTGTCATGAACCGGAACAAAAACAGAGTTCAGGCAGCATAAGACAAGACGAGCACTTGACATTAAAAAGTATATAAATTGTATTATTTTTATTAAAATAACCAATTGTTATGCTAAATAAGGCCCTTCTTTCTCGGTCCATTATATGGAGAAAAATGCTGAAATGTTTTCCTCAAAAAACATAATTTCTTTACAGCTGAAGAAAGAAAGACATGAACATCTTGGATGACAAGGGGGTGAGTGAATTATTTGTAAATTGTTGTTCTGGAAGTGGAGCTCTCCTTTAATAAAGAAATTAGGCCTGTATGATATTATCTTATAAAAATTCATTTAATTTGCTGTCCTATCAAACTGTATATTACATTTCTGATACAGGAATGGGATGTGGAACAAAGATGAGTTGAGAGGTACATACACAAACCCCACTCAAAAATACACACGTTCTTAAGCAGGCACACAGACGGACATGTACACGCATCCACTCACTTACACACACAATGCAGTTTGTGCAGACAGCTGTGCACACATAAGTCAGCCACCAAAAACTGTCAGTGACATAATGCCGTGGCACAAAGTAAGTCTCATGAGCTTTAAAGTGACATCTGAGCAACATCTATTAATATGAAGTCAAACACGACAACAGGAATGTAGTGGAACCTAGCAGTAATCACAAAAATATTGCAAACATATGGCGTAGTAAATAGCTGAAGTCAAACTCTTCACATTCCGCTTCCTTCCTGCTGTTTTGAATTATTTTAGAAAACCATTAACTCTGTATATATTACTGTTCCAAGCCTCAGGTTTTGGAAAAACAAGAGGACCCCAGAAATGAACTTCCCGCCCTAGTGTAAAATAGCAGCCTTGTCAAATTCTTAAGTCTCCAGGCAGTATCTCCAGTCTACACTATGTGACAGGCAAGAGACTTCCCGATCCAAAATCAAAAGCAAAATTGAATTTGATCTGATAGATTCAAAATAATCTGGTTGTCTTGGTGACGGATGTGAAAATCAGAAGCAGGGGAGTCAAAAAGGGTTGATATCAACAGAGAACTGGACAGGCTGTCATTCCTGGCACAATCAGTTTTTATCTGACACACTGCACACACACACACACACATAAACATGCATGTAGAACACATGGGCTGCATGCAAAGCAAAACTGATGTTGATAGAAACAAAAATTAATCGTCACCAAAAAAAAATAATACATCATTTTGTCAGGAATTTCTCCCACGGCCTCAAACACAATACAAGGCTCATATGCATTTAGCAGCTCTGAATGAGAGAATTGGTGTAGCACTAACAGGATATTCAGCAAGTTAACGAAAGCGTTCAGGAAATGGACCAAATCAAGCTTAGACCAATATGATGTAAATGCATCCCTGAATTTACGAGAAAATGTACTGGCAACAAATGCATTAAATAATGATGAGATTTATGGAGAAGGAAAATGGAAGAAACCCTGAATGCAGAATGGCCCCTGAGCAATGAAAGTGCAAATGTATTCAATGTACACTACTTGACATTCATCTATTGAAAGACAGACAGATCACCATGCAAGTGTGTGTGTGTGTGTGTGAGAGAGAGAGAGAGAGAGAGAGAGAGAGAGAGAAAGTGTATTTTTATGTGTGGGTGGTTGAGCGGTGGGGGATGATTACATTTGGTGTTAGATACATTTTTTTGATGTAACAGAGCTCATCAAAAATAGGAAGAGGGTGAAACAGAAGAAAAAGGAAGGAGAGAATAAATTTGAATGTATGATATGATGTATTCAGCCTGATGCAGTGATGATACCTCACCCACAGCCTGCAGGTGAGATGCATACAATGTTTCACTGGATTAAGACGCTGTCAGTGTGAAAACATGACCCTACATAATGTCTCTGCGGCAGCATGCGGGCATTCTGCAATTTCATGGTGAAATTTCGGCTGTCAGTGATTGAGCGCTAAAATGCTGATCCTGCTAATTCTGCTCAAAGACACTGGAAGAATTCATAAGCAATGCTTAATGCTCACTTTAAAAGTCGGTGGAGTGTATAAAGCATGGATCTAGTCCAATATTCATTACTGGGGGGATAACTAAAGGTAACTTCTTTAATTTGAAAAAGAAGTCGTTAAAAATTACATATTGATTGACTGCCAATCTGAATATTATGTCTGTATGCCCTGGTATAATGGCCATGATTAACAATGCACTTACATGCATACAATTCTATTTTATATTTTTTATTAACAATGTAATCAATATTCTATTTATCAAAGCCAAATAGTCAAGTTAGTATTTTTAAGCATTTTACATTTATTCCAAATTAATAACTCAAGGCAGCAACAACTTAATGTATTTTATTTGTGAACTTATGTTCATCTATTCTTTTTACATTTACATTTAGACATTTAGCAGATGCTTTTATCCAAAGCGACTTACAAAATCAACAGAAGAGCAATAACATGCAAGTGCTATGACAAGTCTCAGTTAATCTAACGCAGTACACGTAGCAAGGTTTTTAAAAAATTATATAATAAATAAAAAGAAACAGAATAGAAAAAGAAGAAGCAAGCTAGTGTTAGACGCCTTACAAAAAGAACAGAAAAGCTAGTGTTATTTATTTATTTATTTTTGAGAAAACAAGCAGTAAGTAAATGAATAGAGTATAAGTCTAGGCTTTTTTAAAGAATAGAATTAGAATAGAGAGTGCTAGAATTAGAGGGTCAAATAAAAATGGAAGAGATGTGTTTTTAGCCGATTCTTGAAGATGGCTAAGGCTGTTCGGATTGATTTTTTTCGGATCATCAGTCATTAAAGCTGGGTAAACACTAGTCACACACAAGGAGATTTACTTTAAATTTCACCAAGCTGATTACTCAATAAAAACGCCCACAGATCACGTTTTCATGCCATTTTAAGTCTTATTTTCACGTAACAAAGTGGTTATATCTAAGTGTGTGAGTTGTTTACTTACTTTTAAAATTAGTCTTCCCATTCCCATTCAGACTCATTCGCGAATGCGGAACGCACACAAACACAAGAGGCAGGATTATCACAGCCGAACATAACCAGTCATATCCAATCATATCGCGATGGAGGCATTGCCTGTTACAACTCAGTGGGCTCAGGGGAGGCAAGAGTGATGGGTACTCCTGTTGTAACTTCACCTGCTGGTGTCGCTGTTGGACACTTTTACTTTGGAAAACCGAGTGATACACTTTTAATGCTATATTTTGTACAATTGGCGTACAAATTATACTATAGGGAGATAAGAGGGTCTGTATTTCTGTATTACTATTGGAGAAAGCGTAATGGATAACTTGGATCACGTGTTCCTTAATAACCAATCACATTACAGACTTGACGTAATTGAATTTCAGTTAGAGTTGTGCAACACTCGGATACCATAGGAATGAATGAGAAGTGCTGTGAGCTGAATCCCACCTGTTGCAAAAAGTCAGTGACTTCTCTTATAAAACAGCATTTTTTTCGTGGTAAAATCTAAAAATAGTTCAATCCAAAAGTATTGTTTAGTGTAAAACATGTTGAAGATTAGCTGATAGGCTGTCAATTCCTCTAAAAAGCTGTTTATTCAGAGTAGTAAAGCCTGTCTTCCATTGACATCCATTCAAAGAAAACGGCCTGTGGTCTCCTTTCCCAATCCGGAAGCATTAGCTTTAGCCGTTACACTTTTTCTGGCTAATGGTTGCAGACTTGCCATCTAGTGGCTTTGAAATACCCCTGATATATAGACCAATTTGGAGTAGACGTCACAGTTACGTCACTTGCAGCTGCGCGAGCATAGTGGTTGCAGAAAAACACTGGTAACAAGTGGAGGTAAATGGGTAAAATCCATGGAATAAGAGAATTTTTTTTTTTTAATTTTTATAAAATACTGTGGGGAAAAAAACATTTGTAGCTAAACGCATACGTTTAAATGTCATACTGTGGATGAAAACTGCTATGATTACTCTACTTTTGAAGCATAAATTTGATTTAAACAATAGGTCTACATAATATTCACATATGTTGTTCAAAGGGGACGTATTGTATTAGCCCTACAGTTATAGCATAACGTATTATTTAAACACATTACTATTAACATTTTTACATATTTATTTATTTTATCTCACAATTCTGACTTTTTTTTTTCTCGCAAATGCAAGTTTATATCTCCTAGTTCAGACTTTATAACTCTATAGTGAGTTTGTCAATTTTGAGGGGAAAAAAGCCAGAAGTTTGGAAAATAAACTCCTGTTCTGAGCAGAGGGGAAAAGAGAGAATGACGAGTTGTTTTTCCTCATTAGAATTGTGAGATATAATCTTGAAATTGCAAGAATAAAGTCAGAATTTTAAAATATAAAATCAAATGTACCTTTTTTCTTTCATTCCATGGCTCTATAGACTGCCACTTGAAAACTGTCATTTTCTGTCACCAGATAGGCTCTGCCCACAAAAAAAACATCATTCCTATTTCGGATCTGTAAGACTATCCCAATATCTAACGTCAATTTAATTGAATAACAGTGCTTATCGCTGGGTGACAAATCTATAATCTTTTAAAATGTAACTATTTTGTACTGTATCCATGTAAGTCTCTAGCCGTAAAGGCTATCTCTCCTGGGTTTTCTGCAACCATGATGCGCATGCATCCAGAATGTTTACAAACCCATAATTGGTCTACATATGTGTGTGTATAAAATGTGTATATTTATTATCCATATACTTAACAAAAAACACTTGCAGAGAACAGATACAAGCTCCTGAAATCATTTATTTTACTATTTTACCTTCTTTCTAGGGTTTTCTGTCATTTTCCAGGCAGCACCAATGAATTTTTAATACTTTTCTTTGCTTCTCACTATTTAAAAAATAAGATTTCATAAAAAGAATTTGTTGAAAATCTGCTGCTTTTTAATATCGAATAGATATGCGAAACATATCTATGTGTGAATGTTTATGATTCATTAAAAAATGTTTTTGTAAGTATGTGAGCGAATGAGCTTGCAAGATATTATATGTACAGTTTAAGACAGCAGGTGCACTGTAAAAATGTTTTGTCAGGCAACCTAAAAAATGTGCTTCACGCATTAACTTTTAAAGTAACTGGTTTCATTTGAGCCAAAAATATTACTTAATATGACCGATCATGCAGTCTGAATACTTCACATTACATTGAAAATCATTTTAAAGCTTTGATAGAGTAAAAATAACTCTTTAAGGTAAAAACCACACAAATCCACTGAGTGTGAGTGTGTGTGCTCAGTGTGCTAGATATAGATTTGTGACTATATACATATATTCACCCAAATCAAACCGCACAGTGCATGGGGGAAGGTTGTACATTTCTATGGGGGAAGGGTGCGTGTGTGAGGGGGTTGTTTGAATGTACTTAATAGGTAATACGGTGGGGGATGGGAAGTTGACATTCAGGAGATGCCTGTTTCTGAGGTAAAGTTATGATTCCAAGTACCTAGCACTAGCACGTGCTCACTTTCTCTCCAGTACACAAGAGACAAAACAATAGGCAATCAGAGTAACCGTTGCTCATACAATTAGAAAAAAAAATCCTCCTGACAAACACAACTACTTATGAACATACTCGTTTGCTACTGCAAAAAAAGGATCTGAATCTTTGTTCAACCACTGTTCAAACCCAAACTCCAGCACACGTGACTCTTAATGAACATGTGCTTAAAAAAAAAAATAACCTGAACCGCTGAACTCTGATGAACTTCAGCAGTGAGGAAGTTGGTTTAACACTGCTGGTTATATTTGTAGCTATCAGATGTTTCACATTGTGAAATCCCATTGATTTTTGGTTCTGTGTACATCCGTTGAAATAACATATCGACTAAAATGGAACTTCCCCATGGACACAACCTCCAACCAAACACCCTTCTCAACCGAAAGCCTCATCCACAAATAGTTCGGCAGTGTTCGGGGGAGTAAAATTGAACAAATCCTTCAACTAATATCGTAGTCATCCTGCATTGTTCACCTCTTGTTCTACATTTGATAAATTAACACTGTGTCAGCCAATTGAAATAAGTCTATTTATGAGCTCTCTCATGATGTGCTAGCGGAGTGTTAGTCTGCCAACACAATGCTTCAAATGCCAGCTGATACTCAAAGGTTAATGGAATAGAAACCTCATTGTACATTTATTCACCCGATGTGGGCACCATATTGTTCTTTAACAAAATGTCAGCATAACTCAAATGTTAATGATTTCTAAAATTTCTTCAGCTCTGAATTTGTCCGCCACTTTCATCAGGCTACCTGTTCTCTGTATGTACAGAACTTCGCACGAGATTCATACAGAAGTAACAACTGTTAAACTCAACTTTCGTCTCTTGGAACCAGATGCCTGGGTATTGTATAGTTTTCAATAATAAAAGAATAAAGTTTTATGGCTGAGAATGACATGAAGCCATTTTTTTTTTTGGCTGCCAGTCACACATTGTTCAGAGATTAACAGCCTTTGAAAAAAAAATGCTGACATGACTTTGACCACAAAAAGGCGAGCTGTTGTGTGCACTAGCATTCAACATTCAACGGGCCGTATCCAAACAGAACCAGAGCGGACTCTTTTTTTACTGTGACTTTTGATGCAGAAAGACCACTGTAATGATACATTCTGATTTGGTGCATTTGTCGCCAAAAACATTATACCAACGGCAGCACTGTGTATCTCTATCATCATCAACCTCACCATCATCATCATAATCATCGATGAGAAATGATGAATAATGCCAGTTTCTCCAATGTAATTGACAAGAAATAGGACCACCTGCACCTCCTTCATTTCCATTTGTCTGAGGAAAACATGGCCTACTCATTTCCCGCCGAAAACATTATGCTCTGTCATGGATGGCATTGTTTTTGTGCTTCTCTCAAGCTTTGATAATCTAGTTCCCAAACAAATGAGAGTGAGGAAAAATGACACAGATAGATAGATAGATAGATAGATAAGAATATCATCTATCATCTCTGTTTTACCCCTGAAATCTTCCAAATAGCCGTTTTCATCTGGTGCAATTTTGCAACATGACCCAGCACACAATGTCTCAAAGTATGCATATCTTGAATTCTACGAGTAAAACTAGAATCCTGAATAGCTCAAGCCTATCTTGTGTCTGTGCACAGAGCTGCTTAATAGACTGTGTGCTGAGGTCTGTAGCGAGTAGTGAAGCCTGTCAGCTCTCTATTTTAATTCTGTAAAAGCAGCTTTGGTTGTAGCTGCTAAGAAATGACTAGGTTCATCTTCATTGATTATACATGTTTCTTATGGTTGCCTGGCATTTGAGATGTTGTTTTTGGTACAGTGGAACAAATGATTTCAGAAGCTATTACTGCTCTCTGTTTAGGGAAGGCAGCTGCCCTATATTTATACATTAAAAAATAAAAATTAATTAATAAGTGTACTGTAAAAGTGTACTGTTTACAGTAAAATACTGGCAGCTGGGTTGCCAGTCGGTTACTGTAATTTTTACAGCAGCATACAGCATTTCCTGTATTTCCTGATTTTTACAGTAAACTACTTTAATTTTCCTGATTGCTGAATAATAATGACTGGCAGCTGAATTTTAAATTTAAACTATTCATTAACTGCATAAGCTTTAAACAATATTTAACTACATAAAGTGTTGTATAGTGTAAAAATTAGTTCATGTATTATTTTACAAAACAAAAAATAATAATAATTTGACACTTCTTAATATTGAAAAACAGTCAACATTTAATGACACTTCTTAATATTGAAAAACAGTCAACATTTAATATATAACACTTAAATTTACATGAAAGAAATTTACATAAAAACGTGTATTTAGTTTTACTATGAATTCCAATATAAACTGGACATGAAATTAAATGTTTTTAAATTACTTGAAACACATTACCCTGCATAACTTTAAGTTTAACCAACATTTAACCAGAGTTTAACCAGCATTAAGTTAACCAATATGGTCATAATTAAACAGTTCTAAAGACACTGATGAATTTCCACCTCTTCATGAACAGTCCAACATGGCCAAACAACAAGGCTGTACATTTACATCAAACCACCATGTGACACCAAAATGCATTGCTGTTTACAGCAATATATTGTATTATTAGAAAACAGCCCGCTGCTGTAAAATATTGCTGTAATTTTTACAGCAATTTGTTACAATTTAAAACTAAAAACATTTAAAAAGTCTATGCACGTTTTGAATGTTGGCTATTAAGTGAGAATCAACTGCCTTATCTTTATCAAAACAGAGCAATGTAAAATGTCAACAAACTTCCCAAGCCTTTGAGAAAATAGATTCTTGGACAAGCAGTGAAATCTTT
This sequence comes from Labeo rohita, assembly GCF_022985175.1. NCBI lineage: Eukaryota > Metazoa > Chordata > Actinopteri > Cypriniformes > Cyprinidae > Labeo > Labeo rohita. The sequence continues at coordinate 15,733,374 of NC_066870.1, read as the reverse complement.
TTTTACTGTGTATATATCTATATACTCTAAATAATGCTGGGTTAAAAACAACCCATTCAATTTTTTAATTAACCTTCTGGGTAGTTTTATTTAACTCAACTATTGTTTAAAAGTTACTATATATAGAGACATCAGCAATAATCAAAATGTGAACATTTATTAAGCAATTTAAAAAATGTTTAGCACTATTATTTAATTATTATTTATTCAACTTATTAAATAATGTTAATTCACTGAACATATTAATACATGTTAAATTCCAACCTATTTTGGGTTAATTTTTAAGCCAAAAATATAGTATTTTTAAGCAATAGTTAAGTTAAATAAAGCTACCCAGAAGGCTGGGTTAAACATTTAATCAGAACAACTCACCCAGCAGTGAGTTGTTTACATACTGTTAACAAATTAGAATTAAAATTAAAATCAGTATCAGTATCAGTATTAAGAATACACTTTTCAAAACATACGCCATCTAATAATTTTCTTGCTGTGAGTGGCGCAGAGTGGAGGAGCGGCAAATGGGGAGGGAGAAATGAAAAACCAGGAGTGGAGGTTTATGTTTGTATGAAGGGCTCAGCTGTGTATTATTCAACATATGTGACCCTGGACCACAAAACCAGTCATAAGGGTCTTTTATTTTTAATAGAGATATATACATCATCTGAAAGCTGAATAAATAAGCTTTCCATTGATGTATTCTTTGTTATGATAATATTTGGTCAAAATACAACTATTTGAAAATCTAGAATCTGAGGGTGCAAAAACAAAACTAAAAAAAAATCTAATTATTGAGAAAAATCGGCTTTAAAGTTAGCAATGCATATTACTAATCCAAAATTAAGTTTTGCTATATTTACGGTAGAAAATTTACAAAATATCTTCATGGAACATGATCTTTACTTAATATGATTTTTGCCATTAAAGAAAAAAATCAATCATTTTGACCCATACCCAACTATTGCTACAAATATACCCATGCTACTTAAGACTGGTTTTGTGGTCCAGGGTCACATATTCCTTTCATAAAGGTTAAAATCTTAAACATACAGTTTTCTTTATTTAGGATTGCCATAGCTGTCAGTAGACTGTAGACCTGTGTTTTTAGACTACTTTTTGACTTTCCTCATAGTGTTGTTGATACATTTCAAAACAATTAACTGTGATTAACTGGATGATTCCATAACTTTTTAGAACTGCATGTTCTTTAATTAAAACAAAAACATGATTCCAGCTTTAGGCTACTCCTTGTACACTGAATGAAGCTGAAAGACAAAAGATTAAAAGATCGCTTTAAATAAATTAGTAAACAAATATTGGCGAGCACTTTAGAAGTTTGCTGTAGCCACCTAATGCACCCAGTCCAACAGGTTTGAACCACTGCTGTAGCCTCTTGTTTATCATGCCATTTTGATATATTCTAAAGACACTCCTGTCAGAAATATGTTCGTATCGAAGAGCGATACTGGCACAGCTAAACGGAATCTTCCGTCACCATATGTTCAGACAGTATCATAGGCAAAGTGATGCAAATCCTGAAGCAGGAGCGCACATCGCAGCGCCCCCTGTGGCCGCTCAGCGGTACCGCCGCGTGTCTTGCGAGTCTTTTGTGTGTGAACATTGGCAAAGCGCTCGCTTCTCTCCATAGAGCAGTTACACTGAGCCACAGCTGCACCAAGAAGATACACATCTCTACTCACAGCAGTCAACACAGACTCACCAGATGCTCTTGTTCTCTCCAAACCTGAGCGCTTGTTTCCGCGGTATCTCTCTATTGTAAGGCGACTGAGGTAGAGGTTCATATAAAAGTTTTTGCGAAAACCGCGGAACGGATGTGAGGCGCAATAGAGAGCCTCTTTCAGCCCTCACTTTGCACCTTCTTCTCTTATTTGCGTCGCGATTTCTGAGTAAGCGAGGAACACGCTTTCTAGTGGAAAGGCAATAGGAACCGGTTGATGTTTTTACTGAAATGGACGTGAGATTTTATCCACAACCTCCACCACCATCAGCAACAGATCCTTCCCGACTGGGACAGTCACACTATTCGGACTCACCGTATTGCAATAAGGTAAAGCTTCATTTTACGATGCATGATCTTTTACGATGTGGATCCTCATGAACGTGTTTTGTTTGAGTTTCGCCTGGCTCAACTTGAAGGAAGACTGCTGAGGACTTGTTCAAAGTTTGTACTTCACTCGACTGTCACAGAGAGTCGGAGAAAGTAGGAGCGATTGAGCGCGTATCCAAACCGGGTGACTTTGTTTATCATCTGCTTGTTTTTTCCTCACTATAAATGTTTATTTGTTTAACTCTTAAATGCGCACATCAGCATTTCACGTGTCTTTTACGTCGCCAACTTAAAAACGCCGTTACGGGTTGTCATAGAAACCGCGCGCGGATGGTAAATAAGACGCAAACAACAACAACAACAATAATAATAAAACGCACTATTTAGGTTGGTACCAAGAAGTAGCGCGCTTACTTAAATACACCTGCTCACCATCACAACCCCAAACTCATGGACATCAACAAACTGTGCTTTGCACAACAAATAGTGCGTGTAGTGCGTATATTCATTAACGCGGTTCACATCATATTTATGTTTTATACTTTCTACCAACGGCATTAATTTATCCTCCAAGTCCCTGAGGAACAACAGAGATATGTGGGGTTTGTATTCCTCTATTTCTCCTAATGATGGTGCTGTTACTGTGTGTGTGCACTGCATGTGCGCAGGATAAAGAGAGATGGGGAAAAGAGAGGGAGTGTGTGTGTGTGTGTGTGTGTGTGTGAATGAGGAGGGGGTAGGGTTACTGTGGGGTGATATAGTGGGGGTTGGGGTTGTATTATTCCTTTCAATGCTTCTTGATTCACTGCCATAGGTCTCATATCCATGTCTAAGTGCAGTCACATACAGAGTGAAATGTTTTATGGATGTATCATGATGATTTTTAGTGTCAGACCCTATTTTTTAAAAAAAAAAAAAAAAACCTTGAAAGCACAATTTCATTGCATTGTTTCAGTGATTCATTCGTTAGATGTAATTTTGATGTGCAGCAGTAAATTGTTAATATCTTTGCTGAGTTTATAAAACCAGAGAGGAGAGAAAAGAGGTTGACGGGGGTAGGGAGAAGAGGAAGAGGGAGGGAAAGGAGGGGAAGGGCTTTCAGATATAATCTATATAGTGTAATTTTACTGCAGAGGCAAGTCAGCCTATATCAACTCCACTCGAGATTTTTCATCTTAGCAATTCAGAAAAGAGAGGGAGGAGGGGAGCTGGAGTTGGAGGAGTGAGAAAGAGAGAGAGGGGGTGACGGTGGTGGGGGGACACACAGCAGAGCAAACAAGTGAGATTGTGACAGTGGTGTGTGGTATCTACAGAACAAATAGACAGAAATTGATGGTATGTGGCTAAACGGGGGTCACGCTGCCAGTGGGACTGATTCAGTCTGTGCACAAAGCCCCCCATCTGATTACCTTCCTCCCTACCTGCTCTCCTCAGATCCCAGAAGACTGCGGCCCGCACTCTTTCTGTTTGATGTGGACAGAAAGATATAAAAACAAGCAGTGTATCTTTATTCACACGCTATGGATTTTCGTTCCGAGCCTTGAGACGTATGCTGGTTTAAGACTTTCAGTTGCAGAGCACTTTGTTGTGGATTTTCTGCAGTTCAGCAAAACCTGTAAATGCAGGAAAGTCTGTGTTTGCCTAGCGCGATGCTTTTTGTGCAGTGAAAGGTACACGTTTGTCTAAAAAAAAAAAAACGGGCAACTTTGAACACACTAATGCTCCGCACTTCCTGCGCCACGCTTATCGCCCTATGCTTATCGTTCTACCTACTCTGGCATTTTTGTCACAGGACACAGGTTTGCTTGGAAAGCGTTTGGCAAGCAAATAAATGCAAAAGCAATTAAATTTGAATTTGAAGACCCCGTAGAGGACTCTTTGAATGTGAATCTGCACCTTGGATGTGTGCTTTAATACACGAGCGCTGCTGTTAAGGAAGTCAAGAGTGGTCTTGAGGGGTACTCTGGAGAGAGAGTGAGCGGGAGAGTGTGGCATCATGGGTAGGATTGGATTACAGTCTGTTTAGGATTATAAAAACCGGCAAAGATGCAGCCCCTGACCATTAATGGCCAACAAAACTACTCCGCCGAAGCCGACCTATATCAAAGTCAATGATTTATTTCATGCCTAATGACTTTCAGCTGGTGCTCAAGTCGTTGCTTTAATGGAGTTTGCAGGCTCGAAGTTATTACAGCCAATGAGATAATGCAAGCAAGCTGTTAACACTACGCATGACTCATTGTCTTGTAAGTCCGTCGTTGATGTGGTTTTAAGGAATGGCGAGAGCTTGTACGTTCCCAGATTTCACAGGTTTTGCTTGTTTACAGTCTGCAATCTTGTGCGCTGTCAAGACTTGGAACAGCAGAAGTCCAGTCGAACTATTTGGGCAAGGTTTGAATGATGTTCAAGTGATGGAAATACTATTTCAGTTTTTCAGATTCAAATTTCATGTTTAATTTGTTTCAGTGAATGAATTTGGCTTATACAAAAGGATTGAATTGCCTGTGCAAACAGTAGAGTTGGTGAGCAGAACAGGCCTGTGAATTTTTATTGACGTGCATTTTAATACCCAGCAAACATATGGCTTTAGTTTTTACATTTTCTCTCTCAAGACAGACACCTATAAACATTTGTCAGTGGAAAACCTGCAAAATTAAACTCAGGCTCTTTTGATTACAATTACGGACAAAAGTCTCCTAAGTCATCTGTCTGTGGTTTTGAAGTCTTTGTAAAAATGTTAGTACATTCCTGCTCTTAAGGCGATTGCATTAAAAACGGATGAGAAATTAGATATCTCAAATATGTATTGCTGTCATGGGCCGTGCTCCGTAATATAAAGTCTGCTGTGTGCGTGTCTTAGCCACAGGCATTTTCAATTAAGTAGAAATTACTGAGATCTTTGGTGGTCCTGGATGTCAGAGGGTCCCGGGATGTCGACCCTGACATTATACGCTGTCTTTTGTGTTTGTTAGTCAAGAGCAGTACTCAAACCCCCCCCAGAAAGTACTTTCTACTACTCAAACTGCAATGATCATTACATGAATGTGCATTTTAAACAAAGGAGCTAACGGGCTTTACTGAAAGTAGAAGCTGATTTGACTCAGAGAGGAGCTAGCACTGGTAATCTCTGTTTACCAGGTCACTGCTTCTCAGAAAGAGTGATGTGATGACAGGGTGAGACTGAGTGGGCATTTCATTCGTGCCCCCCTCCAGCCTCGGCCTTTAGAGCGCTGATCAAACCACACTCCTAAATGTGAGAGGAAATCAATGCGTGCAGCAGTCTTGTTTGTATTTGATGTTGTATCGTTCACGTGATGTCATACTGGTAAGTGGTTTGGTGCACAAAAATCCAAAAATTGTTTTTGTTCTTGGCTCTTCTTCAGACTGAAGCTTATAAATATAAATCATGTGGCACTTTCCATGTTACCAGGATGGTATTTGTGTGAATGACACTATGCACTTTGTATTTACCTCAGCTTGTGGAAAAATCTTGCGGTAAACTTTGGCTGTCAGTATATTATAAAGGTATAAAACAGATTTCTAATACTTCACTAGGTTGGTATGAATGTTATGAGTTAATTAAATATACAGTTTTTACTGTTTCCTGGCAGTTTTAATCATTAGAGACATGCATAAGAACTTTTAGATATGTTTGGTAAACTAACATAAAATTAACCTAGCATGAGAAGTCGTTTTCCCATCGAATGTCCTGAATTAATTTATCTTTATTTGTTTGTTTGTTTCTTTCTGAAAGTTAAGCGCATCTTTTCACTGATCATTTGTTTAAAAAAATTTAAAAAGAGTTTCAGGCTCTGTTTATGAAAGTGCCATATATTGTTATGAAATATACATGAAAGCCAAAATTTCTTAATTTATTACTGACCTGAATAAGAAATAAGATAAAAAAATAAGATTTCACATAAAAGATGTTTACATACACTTGATTCTTAATACTGTGTTGTTACCTAAATGATCCACAACTGTGTTTTATTTTTTTGTTTAGTGATAGTTGTTCATGAGTCCCTTGTTTGTCGTGAACAGTTAAACTGCCTGCTGTTCTTCAGAAAAATCTTTCAGGTCCCACAGATTCTTTGTTTTTTTAGCATTTTTGTGTATTTGAACCCTTTCCAACAATGACTGCATGATTTTGAGATACATCTTTTCACACTGAGGATAACTGAAGGACTCATTTGCAACTATTACAGAAGGTTCAAACACTCACTGATGCTCCAGAAGGAAAAATGATGCATTAGGAGCCAGGGGTGTAAACTTTTGAACGGAATGAGAATGTGTACATTTTTCTTATTTTGCCTAAATATGATAGTTTTTTCATTTAGTACTGCCCTTCAGAAGCTACAGAAGATACTTACGTGTTCCCCAGAAGACAAAATAAGTTCAATTTACCCTGATCTTCAAATTCCAAAAGTTTTCACCTCCGGCTCTTAATGCTTTTTTTTTGTTTGTTTTGTTTTGTTTTGTTTTGGTAAAAATAAATAACATTTTGTAGATTCTGCAAGGTAAACTTTTGACTTCAACTGTATATGCATTATTAAAAGTTATGTGGGATGTCAGTATGCCTAGACAGGTGTTAAGTGTAGCATTTAGGGCTTTAACACCTTCATGTTTGAATAGTTTTGAAAGCATTGTGCTGTAACTCCCAAAGCGGCTTGCTCTCTCCCTTTAAACAGAGATGTCCTTCCACTGACGGATATCTGGGAGTTTTTCCTATGTCAACAGCAAATGTCAACATTACACCGGCCGGCCACACATGGGTGGATTGTCATAAATGCGAAATGTTGACATAGGCTGTGATCTTTGCTCATGTTGTGCCTAGGTCAAGCTCCAAGCACAACAGCACAAAGACATTGTTTTCCTCATACTTTTCTGTATGATGACATCTCCAGCTACACTTGGCAGATATCTTTGCAAAAGATTGACGTTTTTTAATGTGTATTGTTAGGTCTTTACATTTAATATTTCTAGTAGCTTCTTACTGTTATCTTTGCAGCAGCTTCTAAACCAATTGTCAGTTAATAAACTAAAATGTACACTTGCTGAAAGAAACAACGAACACAGCGAGATCCAATTATTGTCTCGTCTCTGCAATATCTATATATTCTCATTTAAGGTCAACTTAATTGCATCCAAATTTGGTTTTGCTGGTAACAAAAGCCATTACTGTTTGAGTTCCTGTTCAGTGGCTAGCTGGCACGGTTCACTGGCTACTGTCAAAAAGGATTTGCTTCTGATTGACAGCCTCACTGGAATGTGAATAGAGTTTTTAATTGCATATCATGTGTGCATATCTAAAGAGACAGGCTCTGTGGCTCAGGCTACTGTTCATTACGACTCTACAGGTCAACATACAGCTCAACTACACAATCATAAACACAAACACACACTCATTATATAAGACCATTACGTGAGGGCTTGTTTCATCACACTTCCTTCCATTATGTGGTAGAAAATCTGCTCGGTTTGTTTGCTTTGACTTCACGGACATATCCATGTATAATTTTCCCATATGTGGATATTAAATATATAATATACTGTCCAAACACTCACACAGGAACTGTAGCACAGCACCAGTTTATTTGCACATCATAAATGACGCTCTCTATCAGTAACTCTCTATTGCTCTATCACGAAACGCCACATTTCTTTTGGCATCCAATACCTGGATACCAGACCTGACTGATCATTCTCCTTAAAAATAAATAAAAATACCATAAAAGTATAATGAATGCAGTCATGTGACTTCTGAGCTATATTCACAGTCATTTGATAGCTTTGGGAGGAACAGACTAACAGTGAAGTTGTTATTTACAGAAAATTATTCGTTCCTCTTAATTCTGCATATTCAAGTTGGTGTGTCACATTTGGTTTTGAATTCAGCCAGGTTTCCAATAAACGGGTTTTCATATATTTTGGATTTAGCAAAGATAATTGCCAGACTGAAGATTTTCAGTTTTTAGCTCTATCATCCTGTTTTTATGTGCATTTTGAAGTACTGCATGAGAAAAGAGTGATGGAAATGCCACATTTAGATTAAAAATCCCTTAATGCACAAAAAAGGGTTAATGCGAATAATGGATGGAAACGCATTTTCCATATAAATTCCTCCATGCGCATCAAAGAAGTCATGTGACTTTGACGTTATTGTCATTCTGAAATGCCGAGGAAAGTCTGTCAAAGTATTTTTGTATAATTGCCTCCCAGTACTGTCTTAAACGACTGCATTCCCAAACAGTAGGATTCCACCTCCGAAAGCAACGACCACGTTTATTGTGTTTCGTCTGTAATTTATTACATGAAAATTATTACATTCAGTGGCTTCTATTATTCTTAGTGATATTTAGTGCAAGTTTATCAGGAAGTGATGATTTTGTTTTCTTTGACTTGTTGAATGGAAACGGCGCTTATTCACAAACGTTTTATGCGATATTCCAGTTTTGCGCATACGTTAAATTAGCAACTTTGGATGGAAATCCGGCTACTGTTAATGCTGCATAATCCAGTAGTTTAATTCAGGGTTTGGGACCAATATTTATTGTAAGAGTGCTATACAAAGAATTTTTAATTATTGTTAAATATTTAAATTATTATTTTTTGCCTTTAGTAAAATGACAATATAAACGTATTTAACTTTTAATATCGTACTTCAAACTATATCAAATATATAGCTACCTATGGAGTGGTGTTGTGCGATATACCGCTTCAAGCGGTAAACCAGTTTGAATTACGCAAAAAGGACAAAAAAAAGAGGAGAAAATCCTGTAGCAGAAAGATTGAGCTCACTGTTCACAATGCGCTAAATATAGGAAGAAAATCCTAAATAGTGAAGGGTTTATGGATGTATCTCTGAGAGAGATATGTCTTTAGAAAAGTTTAGATAGTATTTTCTTTTCATCTTACCGTTGGATAATGAATATTAATTGCGTATTTAAAGGCACAGCACTTATTTGTTTACAGTGGTAACCAAGGAAATGCTGTATCACTGCTGTTCCATAAGCGCCACCTGCTGTCAGAGGGTGAATTTGCATTTTCAATTCAGTCTGTGTGCTGTTTTTGTTTCTGTTCAGATGTTTTTGCTTTAAATTTTGAAACGATACCCTCTGATTTACATCAAAAAATGCTCACGCTATGTAACATGTTTTTCTGGATCGTGATTTTAAAATGCAGTTGTTTCACAACTGTTTCATGCATTCTGATTCATATAAAGGCACAGTCAGGGAAAAAACGTGACAAACTGTCAAACCGCCCCACACTAATATAGGGTTTCTAAACAAAACCTGCAGCATGAAAAAGTTAAAAAAAGCCTGATTTGTTTATTTGTTTAATTAAAAAATAGTTATTTTTCTTATTTAATGCAGTTACGTGCTTGTGTAGCCCTAGTCAGTTCACCAGTGAGGTGTACAGTGAATAAAAGAGCACTGGCACTGAATCGTTACTCTGTATCTGGAAAGAAAAAGTGTAATCAGCGCACCTCTAGTCCAGAATGATTGCCGGTCATGATCTCCAAGCCTACAGAAGTGTTGTTAATTATGCTGGAAGAATGATTATTGTTGTCACTGCTTGTTTCACAGACCCAGAGGGACAAACCTGCAAAACAGATTCAAGGAAAATAATGTGGTATCTGCAATCAGCCTAGGTGGTTTGGGAAATCTATCAGTGGTGCATTTAAATGCGAAAATGACAAAGAAAGATCTGCATAAGTTAAGCATGTTGTAAAGAAGTGAAAAGAGCTTGCCGCAGTCAGTGAGAAGAAACCTGTGCCGAAGTGCTAAGGCGTCACTTTGTGTGTGGGGGGATAAAAAGAGGGAATTTTGCTTGCTTGGTATGTTCCATTTTTGTCTTTGTCACTGTGGAAAATGCAAGGCCGTAAACACGAGCATTCCTGTGAGAAAGACAGCGTTCAGTTGCATTTTACGGCCTCGAATTTTAGTGACATGTTTACGTCGTCTGCATCTGTGTTTACGATGCTAGTAGTCAGTCCCAGTTCAGCCCTCTCCAATCTTTGAGTCTGCCTCGCGTGTAATTCAAACAAATGTGACATAGCGTTGCAGCCATGTTTGTTACAGAATAAGATTATTTTCTCAATATAATTAGCTTCCATCTCTGCTAGCATATCAGCCAGTGCAGTGTGATGCAGAAAATGCCAAAAGATCAACTCATTAAGTAGCTGAACATAATGATCATAAAATCTGGACATGTGTTCGCTTTATTTTGGCTGGGGGAATGGGTTTTTTTTTTCCGGGCCGCCACGCGCGTCGAGAAAACTCTGGCACAAATCTGTGATTGCGATTCATTGGAGGCATCTCATTTTTTGGGTCTGCTTTGCCCAATGACAGTCTACATATGAATAGCTGATTAGGCTCCCAGTTTGAGGAAACATCCAAACAGATGGCTTTGTGAAAACCAATCCAGAATAGCTTAATTGTTTGGTTTAATCTCACTATGAAACATATTGCAATCATTTTCACATAAAGGCTTTTTTTTTTTTCACAGAATGTAATGAAAGTTATGGTGCGGATCCAGGATTTTTAGAGCAGCCTGAAAATATCCCAAACATCCTCTTTTGCCATCGGTCTAATTGCTGATATCTTCAAAGGACTCTCAGCATAATAATTCATTTTCCGTTGTTTGTAGTTTTTGAGTGCGTGTGTCATCAACACACAAGGCGACATAATTCACCGTTTATTTAATTCCCAAAGTTTTCCGTTTTGTTTTATGGCATCTGTGCGGTTTCAATGAATCCAGCATCTGTTAAACACACATTCAAGTGTTTGTTTGCATGCTTGGTGTGTTATTCTGACCGCAATAATAGTGCCAGCCTCTCCATTGTGTGGAGGGACTTCTAGCAACACGTCAGGACCAATACGCACACGGCAGCTTTGTGAAGGAGCACACCCTGGCCTTTGTGGGCCCATCTGTAGGTGAACTAATGGCCTGTTGCGTTTCCCCTCATTCAGCTCAGTCTTTGGTGTTTAAGTGGCACCTGTCAGCCTTTTGATGCCTGGTCCTCTGTTCTCCTGCGATCAGGAAGGACACGTTGCAAGTTCCCGATCGCTGTCTTGTGACAAGTGTGGGATCGTGTTTCAGCAGCACTAGAACAGGTGGGCCCCACACCTTTCTCCTCTGGAACATAATCATCAAAATGGACTCCACGCTCTGAGGCTTATCATTAGCTGTAATCAAAACCTATAAGCGCAAAAAGTAGGGTGGCGTGCAAAACATCAATACTGCACTAATCGTGATGTTGTTTCAGCATGATGTGAGCATTCTGATCCCTTGGTTTACGTGATTAAATAGTACTGATGAACACAACTGTTCATATATTTGGAATCATATGAATTTTTTGGAAAATAGTAATACTTGATGAACTTGATGAAACTGTTTTTTTTTTTTTTTTTTTCTTTCTGTTCATCAAAGAATCCTGGAAATAAAGTCACATTTTCCACAAAAATATTAATATGAAATTTTTCCGGAAAAAGTTTCTGTTTTGTAGAATTTTTAAGATTGAAAATGAATTGAAAATTAAAATGTAAAAACTGATAATGGATTGTAAATTGAGTTCCAATCCTGAATTTGAATTGAATATTAATTGACATAACTAACAGCTATTTTCGGTGCAATTTTCATTTGAAAGTAGAAACAGAATACAAATAAAATAAAATAAAATAAGGACAGACAGACGGAGACAGACAGAGAGACTACAGATAGATAGACAGATAGATGGAGATAGATAGATGAGATAGATAGATAGATAGATAGATAGATAGATAGATAGATAGATAGATAGATAGATAGATCGCCAGACAGACAGAAGGAGACAGATCAATAGACAGACAGACAGACGGAGACAGACAGACAGACAGATAAATAGACAGACAGATGGAGATAGATAGACAGACAGATAGATAGATAGATAGATAGACAGACAGAAGGAAGGAGATCAATAGACAGACAGACAGACAGACAGACAGACAGACGGAGACAGACAGATAAATAGACAGACAGATAGACATAGATAGATAGATAGATAGATAGATAGATAGACAGACAGATAGATAGATAGATAAATAGACAGACAGATGGAGATAGAAAGATAGATAGATAGATAGATAGATAGATAGATAGATAGATAGATAGATAGACAGACAGATAGATAGATAGATAGATAGATAGATAGACAGATGGATAGATAGATAGATAGATAGATAGATAGATAGATAGATGTTTTTTAAATATAAGAAGTTAGCTTCATGTGGCTTCATGTGTATACTGTACTTGAAAGTTTTTAGACGTTTCCTCTACATGCAAAATTTAAGAGCAAGAAGAAAAAGATGTTTTCAACAAACATCCCTTTTATTTTTTATTTTTTGTCCTCACTGCGAGCAGCTGTGTTTGAGGTCAAAATCGACCCAAAATAACAGACTTAAAGTTAT